>NW_027202450.1:0-232824 GCF_024711535.1 Dipodomys merriami | reverse complement strand
TAATGCATACATTTCTTACCAAGCATTGCAGCCTCCTCCTTTGTTTACCCTTCACCTCCCTTCCCCGCCTCCCCCTCCCCCCACCCAATTATACCCCCCCACACACCGACATTGTAAAGCTGGTTTTGAGATGACATTTTGTACTTCTCATTGTTGCAACAGGTCCACCTGAATCCTTAAACGACTTGTTTTTCCCCATCTCCTCCATATGTTATACTGACATCAAATATAGTGAAAGCAGGGGTTACATTGTGGGGGAGGGACATACAAAGCAACAAAGAAATAATCTTATAAATGCGTTAGAAACACATGCATGAAAGAAACGAAAACATTAAAATACATATTTAAGGGTTCATTTTCCTAACATCACATTATCTGACCTTTTCCGCTTGACTCATACCTATACTAGATATTGCAAATAAGGGAAACCATGGGACCTATGCTTCTTTGGGCCTGGCTTACTTCACTTAAGATAATTTTTTCCAAGCCTTTCCATTTCCTAACAAATGGGGAAATGTCATTCTTTCTGATGGAGGCATAGAATTCCATTGTGTATATATACCACATTTTCTTGATCCATTCATCTACTGAGGGGCATCTGGGTTGGTTCCATATCTTAGCTATGGTAAATAATGCTGCAATAAACATAGTTGTGCTGGTAGCTTTAGTGTGGTCTTGTTTGTAAACATTTGGGTAAATGCCCAAAAGTGGGATTGCTGGATCATAGGGGAGATCTATGTGAAGTCTTTTGAGGAACCTCCATACTGCTTTCCAAAGTGGTTGAACAAGTTTACATTCCCACCAACAATGAAGTAAGGTTCCTTTCTGTCCACATCCCCTCCAGCATCTGTTGTTGTTAGAGTTCTTGATTTTTGCTGTTCTAACTGGAGTGAGGTGATATCTCAATGTTGTTTTGATTTGCATTTCTTTTATGGCTAGGGATGTTGAACATTTCTTCATGTGTCTATTGGCCATCCTTCTTTCTTCTTCAGAGAAGCTTCTCTTTAAGTCTTTCGCCCACTTATTTATTGGGCAGTTGTTTCTTTGAGGATTTGTTGTTGGGTGGTTTCATTTTTTGAGTTCCAAGTATATTTTAGATATGAGACCTTTGTCCGTTGTATGGCTAGTAAAGATCTTCTCCCAATCGGTGGGCTTTCTATTGATCTTGCCAGCTATGTCATTTGCCCTGCAGAAGCTCTGCAATCTTATGCAATCCCATTTGTCCAACCTTTCTTTGATTTGTTGTGCTTCCGGGTCTCTATTCAGAAAATTTCGGCCTGAGACAAGGAGACCTAGGGTTTCTCCTATTCCATCCTGTAATATTTTCAGAGTGTCTGCTTTGAGTTCAAGGTCTTTGATCCATTTGGAGTTGATTCTCGTGCAGGGTGATATATAAGGATCTAGCTTTAGTTTTCTACATGTAGTTAACCAATTTTACCAGCACCATTTACTGAAGAGGCTGTCTTTCTTCCATCCTATTGTTTTAGCTTCCTTATCGAAGATTAGATGGCTATAGGTCTGTAGGTTCCTTTCTGGGTTTTCAGTTCTATTCCATTGGTCCTGAGGTCTGTTCTTATGCCAATACCAAGCTGTTTTGATTACTATGGCTTTATAGTAGAGTTTGAAATTTGGTATTGATATTCCTCCAGCAGTGTTCTTTCCGTTGTGGAGCATTTTTGCTATTCGGGGTCTTTTATTGTTCCATATGAATTTTTGGATTGCCTCTTCTATTTCCTTGAAGAATGAGGGTGGAATTTTGATAGGTATCGCGTTGAATTTGTAGATAGCCTTGGGAAGTATTGCCATTTTCACGATGTTAATCTTGCCAATCCAGGAGCATGGGAGGTTTTGCCATTTTTTAAGTTCTGTGTTGATTTCCTTTTTCAAGATTTTAAAGTTTTCATCATAGAGGTCCTTCACTTCTTTGGTTAAGTTAATTCCTAGGTATTTTATTTTTTGTGGGGCTATTACAAATGGAGTTGCTTTCCTAATTTCAGCCACACTTTTCTCATTGTTGGCATATAGAAAAGCCATTGATTTTTGGGGGTTAATTTTATAACCTGCTACTTTGTCAAAGTTTTGAATCAGCTTGAGTAATTTGGGAGTGGAGTATATGGGATTCTTTAAATACAAGATCATGTCATCTGCAAAGAGGGAGAGTTTTATTTCTTCTTTCCCTATTTGGATCCCCTTTATGTCTGCATCTTGTCTTATTGCTGTAGCTAGGCATTCTAATACTAGATTGAAGAGAAGTGGAGAGAGTGGGCATCCTTGTCTTGTTCCTGAGTTAAGAGGAAATGGCTTTAGTTTTTCACCACTGAGTATAATGCTGGCTGTAGGTTTGTCATATACAGCCTTTATTGTATTGAGGAATGTTCCATGGATTCCTAATTTTTCCAGAACCTTCATCATAAAGGGGTGTTGGATCTTGTCAAATGCTTTTTCTGCATCTATTGAGATAACCATGTGGTTCTTATTCTTGCTCCTGTTGATGTGATGAATAATATTAATTGATTTGCGTATATTGAACCAGCTTTGCATCCCTGAAATGAATCCTGTTTGATCATGGTGTATGATTTTTTGGATGAATTGTTGAAGTCGATTGGTCAAAATTTTGTTGAGAAGTTTTGCATCAATGTTCATCAAAGAAATGGGTCTATAGTTCGACAAACATATTCTTTAGGGAATACATAGACTTGCATTTTAAATAAGTGCATTTAATAGACTTGCATTCATGTTGGAATGGCAGGATTCAAAATAACAATTTCAAAGAAAAATAAGCGAATGGTTTGCTGTGACTAGTTTAATTTCTAAAAATAACCTTGTAATTTAACTGTTCCTAAATGTCTCCTTCCTCTTTTTTGGTGGGGGGGTCCAGTTGTGGGGCCTGAAATCTGGGCCTGGGCGCTGTCCCTCACCTCTTCAGCTCAAGGCTAGCGCTCTACCACTTGAGCCACAGCACCACTTCTGGCTTTTTTTCTTTTTGCTTATGTGGTGCTGAGGAATTGAACACAGGGCCTCATGCATTCAAGGCAAGCACTCTACCACTGAGCCACCTTCCCAGTCCCTTCTTCCTCTTATATTTCATTTTCCTACTAAGTGCTATAAGTATAAAAGTGTGTGTGTGTGTGTGTGTGTGTGTGTGTGTGTGTAGTGTGTGTGTGTGTGTGTGTGTATGGTACTTATAGATATGTTTATGTTAAAACATTTATATATAGGAAGAAACTAAATTATATGTAGGTATATAATATTGCATATTATATAGCATATATAATATACTTTTTATTATTGT
This sequence comes from Dipodomys merriami, assembly GCF_024711535.1. NCBI lineage: Eukaryota > Metazoa > Chordata > Mammalia > Rodentia > Heteromyidae > Dipodomys > Dipodomys merriami. The sequence goes on along the minus strand of NW_027202450.1, from coordinate 229,532 downwards.
GTTTTTATATATGTATGTGTTAAAATATTGTTAGTTACTTTATCCTAACTTATATTTTTGTTTTGCAGGTACTATTCATTTAGTGATCATTATAAAAACATTTTACAGGAGTTGTGATGGTCTTAAATTTAAATATTTAACTGATAAATAATTTAAAATTGTGTATATAGCATTTAATATTACATAACATTATATAGAAAAATTCTCTTTAAGGTCAATGTTACATCTATACTATCTGATGTTTTTTTCTCTTAAGCATTCATTATTTTTGTAATTTAAAAAAGCTATATATAAGGAAAATAAATCAAAGAGCTTTTAATCTTAGAAATAACTTTTCATTGAATGCTTGACCTAATCAAAACAGATCTGTGTAACATACATTCAGCACTAATTATTAATTAAGTGGTTGGAAAGTATTATTTAACAGCAGGAGGCTCCTAATACAAATTTATGTCAATTTAAGGAAATTTTCTACATTAGGATATAAATCAAATTTTTGCAACCTGGGTTTTCCCTTGATTTAGGATATTATTTCAATCTTACTTCATATTAGCTACATAGAATAAAATGAGCAATAGATAATAATATTTGAAAGGTGTTTTTCTTTCAGTTTTTCATTCTTTATCTTGGTATCTTTTCTTAGTGAGCTATAGCTGAATCCATCATCATGAATTTGAGAACGTTGTTTAATTCCTTAAAGGGAAGCACCACACATATGCTCTACGAGCTCTCATGGTGTTACCTGTCTGATTAGTCTGTAATATATGACAAATACATTCTTTATATTCTATGTCATCCATTGAACATTGTAGCCTAGCCTAAGCTACACTTAGGCTTACATTAGCCATTTCCTGAGCATCATCACCATATACAAATCCTAGTTTATACTGATGGGTGAAATATCTCATAGCATATTTTGGATGCTGATATTTAAAAATAGAAATGGCTATAGAGTGCACTGAAGAATGTCAGTCATCCTCTTACAATTCTGTAGCTGACTGTGTCAGGGCTCCTGTCCAGCATTTCAGGGAAAGACCCTTCTGCACCCTCAAGCCCTGGAAAAGCAGTCCATTTCAAAATTACAACTATTGTTTCTGCTGAGTGCCTACTGCTTTGTCCAGTTATAAAAATGCAAGTTTAGTCAAACCATCACAACCTTGGTGAATGGAACCTTGGGATCTGAAGCTGGCAGAAGGCTACAGGTCCCCAGGTACCCCAAACCTCAACTCCATGGTCTGATCTCCATTACTGCCTTACTCCCCGTGGCTGCTGTTTGCAGCACAGCATCATAATTATTTTCTTAACTCTTACCCTTAATTTATAGCAAAAATCTCTCTCATCTGTAAATATATAGCATTTTTAAAATTCCCCAACACTTCTTTGACTCATTCCAGGTATATTTATTTTCAAGTATGAAACTATGATAATGTTACTCTTCAACTGATAACCTTTTACTTCGCAGCACTCAGTATAAACTCCTTGCATCATCCACTAACTTTCCTCACTAATTTCTTCAAACTCTTAGCAATATGAAACTCTTGTAAGTAAACTAGACTATATATGCTCAAATAGTTCATGTGTTCAAATAAGTGCACATTATTTTTTGGGAGGGGTCCAGTCATGGGGCCTGAACTCTGGGCCTGGGCGCTGTCCCTCAGCTCTTCAGCTCAAGGCTAGCACTCTACCACTTGAGCCACAGTGCCACTTTCGGGTTTTTCTTTTTGCTTATGTGGTGCTGAGGAATTGAACCCAGGGCCTCAGGCATGCAAGGCAAGCGTTCTACCACTGAGCCACCTTCCCAGCCCTGTGCATATTATTGTACAAGATAGGGTTTCATTTTTATTATTCATCTGCTTGTATTTGCTCATTAATTTATTAAGACATGTACTGGTTACCATAATTTTTTTTTTATCATTTATACCTAAAAGGTCTTTTCCATCCTCCTTTCTGAGCTAACAGCTCACTTTCCCACACTTTTAGTGTAGAATTGAATTATTTCTTTATCATACTGAAATGTAAGCACTTTAAGAGTAATAAATCTTGTTTTATTATAAATATTCAAATAATACAGTCATACATATGATATGTACACATATGCACATATATAAACACAGAGACATATAAATACACACATATACATATATATTTTATATATTTTTCAGGATGGAAGCCTCAAGAGTTTAACAATTAGTACACATTTAATGGTTCCATGTTGCGCATAGAAATAACCAAAATGTTATAGCACAAAATGAAACTGCTATCTTTGAAAATTCTACAGCCAGTATTTTCTTTTTTTCTTTTCTAAAACACCTAAAATTTCTAATTTTTCACTTTTCAGAAATCATAGTATAAATTGTACAAAGCCCACTAGCATACAATGATGACTCATCACAAATTACAAGGCAAACTATTTTAATATATCTGTGATCACAATGGACACCAATAATTTACAACCTAGTCAATATTTTAGTGAAATTGTAAGTCTACAAGTCCCCTTCCTGAGATGTCATCAAATACAGTACAAAGAAATTAAATCCTCCTGAATGTCCATAAACTCATTGAATAAAACCTGTCTGGGCATTGACAAGGACATATTACTGTATTTTATTTTATGTTCCCATCTGAACAAATTAATATAATCAACATAACTTTAGAATCAATTAACTATCATTTAAGCTCACACAATGCTTTTCCATGAAAAATAGAAGAGCTGAGAAATCAGATGAAAGGGATTTAGGTCAGTAGAAAAGCAATCCTATAATGTTGGAAGATGTCAGGATAAGCTGACAAACCAACATCTGCTTGACAGTCATATGGGGCAAGGATTTGAAGAAGAAGGAGAAAAAAAAAGAAAAAAAGAAGAACATACGAATAAAAAGATAAAGAACAGTAAATCTTTGGTATCACATCCTTATAGGAAAACAAAAGAGGACCCACTAAACAAAAATCTATCTTCAAGACTTCCAATTCTATCTAATCCAAAGCCAATCACTGTAGTTAGGAAGAGAGCTCAAGCTGGTTGCAATGCACTCAATTGCTATTTTCCCTTGATGTGTCTATACCACACACTCTCATTTTCTGCCATCTTTATTGTCTAATAAGTTCACTTATTACTTTTAATTATACTTGTTTTGCATGGATTCTTTTCTTTCAAATACAAGGAGTGAGAATGTTTAACTGCCCTATACTTTCTGGTAACATATTTGGTGTATTGGCCAGGCATATGAATTGAGTGTGCATTTTGGGGGTTTGGACTAAGCAAATAGTAACCAAAATAATTAAGTTCAAGTATCATCATTGTTTTTATATTTCAGTTTGAATAGATCGTTAGATTATGGGATAAGAATTAGAGAGGGTAGAAAAAAAACCTACTTCTGTCCTTATTGTCCTTATCTTGGGGTTCATTTTGCTTCACATCATGTCTGGTCCTTTTGTCCTTTTCCACTTGTCCCAGACATATACTAGTTATTACAAATAAGGGAAACCATGGGACCTATGTTTCTTTGGTCTTTGCTTACATCACTTTATATAATTTACCATGTGATTTTTCTTTGTTTCTTTGTATATTCCTCCTGCACGGTATAACCCCTGTTTTGTATAACTCTTGTTTTCACTGTATTTGATGTCGGTGCTCTGCATCTTGTATATACACTTCTCTAATTTGGAGAGGGGAAGGGAAAAAACAAAATGCTTAAATAGGTATACAGGCTGACCCATTGTAACAATGAGATGTACAAGACACTATGTCGAAGAACTAACATTACAATTTAGGGGGGACGAAGAGCATATTTGTGGAGGTGGGAGTTAAGGATGGCAGGGGAAAAACAAAGGAGGAGGCAGCGATGCTTGATAGGAAATGTACTCATTACCTTGCTTGTGTAACTGTAACCCCTCTGTACAATATTTTTTACAATACAAACGTATTTAAAAAAGAATTACAGAAGCTAAACAGTCTGATTGTTGATTAGTTTGAGAATCCATATTAGGAAAAAAATAATGAAAATTTAATTCCCCAAATCAAATATTTTCTCTGTAATCTTCTTTTAACAAAAAGTGCGAAGAAATAGTAATTCCTATTAATAGTTTAAGAATTTTTCTATGTGGAAAAGAAATGAATAAGGCATGATATATACATTTTTAAAATTATGATAATTTTAATTACTTATAGTATTTTGTAATATTATACCCTCAAATTAAACTACAGGATTAAGGTGAAAGCAAATAATTTTTCAATCTGCATGGCCATTACTGCTCACTTATTGCATATTGTATATTGTATTTTGGTTGTAAAGATGTGAACAGAACAAGTTAAACAATTGCCAGTTGATATACTACATTGTAAGGGGCATAAAAGGAGTCTATGAGGAAAGATTATAGTATTTATCTACTTGGGAAATTATTTTAAGCGCATATTTATGGTTACTATTATTATTGCTTGAAAATAAAGAGAGTTAAAGAAATACAACAATGAGATTAGGTGCTGGAATTTCAGTAAAATTCCTAGCACTGCATCTAGACTTTATCACTTACTTTGTTATTTCAAGCAATTCACTTAACATCTCTGAACATTAATACCTGCATGTGTATAAAAGAAATTATTGTGCTCATTCACATGAGATGACATGTGTGTAATACTTAGTTTATTGGCCAGCACTCAATTAACATGAAATCATATCTGTCTATTCAGCTTTCATTAATATAAGTCAATATTCATAGCAAGTTTTATTTAATACTCAAGATGAATTTGACTTTGTGCAAATAGTTATTTACATCTAAAATAAACTTTAGTATAGTAGCTCATTCACTCACTCAAGATTTCCAGTAATTTTAATCTCTGACTACTACCAAAATGAATTTTCTCTATAAAAATACAATACAATATGCCTTCTTGATATGTTGCATAGAAAAAATAGTTAATTTATTGCCTCTTTTGTCTACTTTTTTATTTAAATGTTGTTGTAAAAGTGATATACAGAGGGATTACAGTTACATATGTCAAGTAATGAGTACATTTCATGATGAACAATGTCAACCCCCCTCTCATTCTCTCTCAGTTTTTCCCCTGTTGACCCCACTCTTCCCCAAGCTGTACAGTTCATTTCCAACAGACATTATTTGGTTCATCTTTTTAAAATGATTTCTATATTTCCTCTTCCCCTCTTCAATAAGATAACCTTATATACAGGACAAAGTGTACAGAAATTAAAAAATAGCAACAAAATGGAATAAGCCAAAGAAAAAATGGAATAAAAGAATCACAAATAGTACAATGAAAACATCTTGTTTCCATTTTCTAAATTTCATTTCAATACGCATCATTTTATATGATCATAGGCATATAGATATTGAGCTCTTGTGATCCTCTCCTAAGAACATGTTCCTTTGCTCTCACAGTGTGAATGTTTATAGTGCTGTTTAATTAATCATGTCCAAGTATAATTATTTGCCTCTTACTATCCATTGAGTTTACTTGTAGATTTATAGTTATATTCTAATTATTACAAATTAGGGAAAGCATACAGCCTATTGAGAATGGCCAGTGGACACATATTCGACATTTCTGGCCATAAAAATGCAAATCAAAAGAAGTTTGAGATTCCACCTCACCCCAGTTAGAAACTGTCATTATTAAGAAAACTAACAAAAACAGATGCTGGTAGGGATGTGGCCAAAAAGCAAGGCTACTACACTGTTAGTGGGAAAGTATACTTCTGGAAAGCAGTATAGAGATTCCTGAAAAGATTAAACATAGAGCCTTCCTATCACCCAGCAATCCAGCCCTAAGCTTTTGTCCAAGTAACCACAAACCAGGTCATACTAAAGCCAACAGTACAACCATGTTCATTGCAGCATTACTTACCATAATTAAAATATGTAATCAATCAGGATGCCCCTGGATGAATGAATCAAGAAAATGTGGTATATAAACACAATGGAATTCTATGCTTCCATCAGAAAGAATGACATTACTCGATTCATAAGGAAATAGAAAATGTTGGAAAAAATATACTTAGTGAAATTATTGGCTCTTAATATGGAAAATACTTTCAAGACAAAGTCTGTCTATCATTGTCAATTGCCAAGTTCTTTTGATATAAATTTATTTTCACACACACATTCATACACAGCGCTGGAACTTAACTATCCTAGTGGGAAAAATAGAAAAATCATAATGTAATTTGTACTTAGCTTTCTAGAATAAATTTTGGCTTACTGAGATTAATTAGGAAGCACAGTTATTAAAATAATTACAAGATTCATGAAGCCATTCTCTGCCAAAGGGAAAGTTCAAACACCAATGCTACATCTTCTCTTTCTAAATAACTACTTTTTTTAGTACATGCACTTTCTAACCTGACAAAATATGTTATTATTTTTTGAATTCAGATATTTTTGGATTAATAACAAAAGATGAGGTGATTTGGGGACGATATGCATGCAAACTGCTAACTTAAATTACAGAAGAATCATAGCCAAGGGCTTACACAAAGGTAATCACGTTGGTGAGAAAAGTGTCTTATCTACAACTGCTTTTCAAGGTTGCCTGCTGCTTATGGATTTGTTAGCTTCATAATGTTTTTCACAAAGGAATTCTTTTTGAAGTAGTAACAGGAATGTGTGAAAAATCTGAGTATGATGCATAAGCAATCTTCTCCTTGCAGATGCTAATTACCTGCTTGCTGCAACTCTAAAGCTGTTGTCAATGTATTTGTGACTGTTCCTTTCTGCTGGACAACACAGGGGCAGGTTATGAAGAAATCCTGTAAAGAGCCAGATACGGTACATATGTGATAAAGCTTAGTAGTTCAAAAGTCTCTCCAAGTGCATGTGTAAATGTTTTTGATATTTAGCTCCCTTTAAGTGAAAGATGAAATGCATCAATTGAAGCTAAGTGTGTACTCTGATTTTGGCAGTGAGATAATTCCTCATCAAATGTGAAGTCTCTGATGCACTCTCAACAAATTCCAAAGGATGCTATCAAACTCTTTCCAAAAGGAACCGAATGTCTCAGAAAAACAAAAACAACAACAAAAAATTATCTCTTTCACAGAACACTCTTTTGTTTAAATCAGTCACGATAATGCAAGAAAAACAGCAGAAAGAAAAACCTTTCAAGGTCACATGGAATAACTGAAATTCGAAGCTCTTACAAATGAGTAAAAGATTGTGAACAAATGTAAAGGCTAGGAAAAATAAGAAATAGAATGATCTCCAATGAATGTATATTTTCCTTTGGAGAAAAAAATTAATATAAAGCAAAACCTTGAATAATTTTTAAAAACAGAAAAATAAGTTTTCCACATCAATGGAATAGCTCAGCTGATCACCGATGTCTTTAACAAACATTCCATATGTAGAATTTCAGAAAGCAATGAGTCTGCTAGGTGTGCTATTGGGTTCTAACAGTTCTACTGTCTGCTTAGACACATTGTACATATAATGAAAGCTATTATTAAGTACATATAAAGTTATAAATATAGGAGATAATAGGAAAAACTAGATTTTAGCATGTGCAAGATTTTGTAAAGCTTAAAATTTGTCCCCCTTAAATGTGCAGGATAAGTCCTAAAGTCTATTAACGTACACTCTTTTTATTTCTAATTTGACACAAAAGGAAATTTCACATGGTAATAGTGTTTGCTTGATGTAGCATTTAAATCAATGCTACTTTTTGCCAAAATCATTATCTAAACTTTTTGTAAGCAGAAAAGTTATAACATTAGATAAGTCTAGAGAAGAATTTCCTTGCAAAAAAGGAAATACCCACATCATTGGTAACTGAAACAATTACAGGAAAATCAGAAAGGACTTGTTTGGAAGAGCACATGGGTAAAGAATTAAGAAACCCTCAAAAGCATACTGCTATTTTGTATCACATTGAACCCAATTTTATCTTCCTATAAATTAAGTTAACTTGCTGGGAGCTGGTGGCTCGCTCAGATCTGAGGATCGCAGTTCAAAACCAGCTTGGCCTGCAAAGTCCATGAGACTATCTCCAATAAACCATGGTGCTGTGGCTTAAATGGTAGAGTGATGGCCTTGAGCTGAAAGCTGAGGGCCGGTGCCCAGGCCCAGAGTTCAAACCCCACGACCGACCAAGTAAAATAAAAGTCAATTTCTAAAAATGCAAAAAGGAATGAGCAAATTAAAAAGCATTTCTGTTAGTGTTATCTATTCTTATATAACTTTAACTTCGGTCAAATGAAAGCAATTTTTTTGCAGATAATAATGTTGAAAATTTCAATAAAAATTTACAAAAAGCTAGGAAACACTTGGGGATCCACAACAAACACAAGTACAACATGCCCAAATATCGGGGAATAGTTCATATAACTAACAGAGAAATTATTTCTCTGATTGCTTAACTGTGTATACAAGTAGATATGATCATCTGCATGGCATACACACACAAACTACCCAAGAATGGTATAAAAATTTGCCTTATCAATTAAGCTGCATCCTGTTGTACTGGTCTGGTGATGGTGCACAGGATCCTTGATTAACTTGGCATGAACAAGTCCTTAGAAGACTAATTGGATGTGACTAGAGATGAATAAAATGTGGAAATCATGGATGTTAAACCCGATGCCTTCACTGGCCATTTTGATGCATGCCTGGCCAGAACTACAACTGCAATAAAGTGTTAGGGTCCTGAGGAGCTGCAATGGGAGGTTTTTCTATTCTTCATAGAATGGACAAAGCAAGGATTACCATGCAGTACATAGGAAGCTCATAGTAGGCAACAAGATGAAGATTCTTATAAGAAGCACTTCTATCCATACATAAAAGAACAACATAATTGAAGACATGATGGAGAAGAGTAAAGAGAAATCATACCACTTGCGAAGGAATCCAATCTATGAGATAAAGCCCAAGAAAGAGGTCAGATAAAAGAGGTAGAATTATCCCCAGATGTCCATTGCTTAGAAGATTGAGAAGCTCAAGAGAAGGTCAGCTTCCTCAGAGCTCAGAATCAGACTGCTAAAACCTAAATCATACAATATCCTAAGAAGAATTTTTTCAGAAAGATAATAAATTTATTGACATAACACACACACACACACACATACACACACAAACACACACACACACACACACACATATATATATATATATATATATACATATATATATATATATATATACAGAGAGATTATCTTTTTTTGTTTTGTTGTTAGAAATCCTCTTCTGTGTTTCACTTGATCATCACTCCTGACCTTTATTCCCAGTTAGGCATCAGTTAGGTGTACATTTGGTAGGTAATATAACTGAACATGGACCAGGTAAGAACCGTAGTGACACTCATACAACAAAATATCTTATGAAAAATGCAATGGGTCTCATATCGGGCACATTGATAGTAAGCTTTCTTTTAGAACAAGGAAATATCTTAAGGAAACACATTGTAAACATCCACAACCCAAAGACAAGTGACCCTTTAAAATAGTGACACATTCTTTAGACAATATTTTCAGACTTCAAGAAGAAAAGGAAGGAGAAAAGAAGAAAAGAAAGAAAGAAGAATGGGAATGATGTAAGGAGAGAAGGAAAGAAGAGGGATAGAGAGAAAACCATAAAGTGATTATATATAACCACATTAATAAAAATATGGTGATAAAAATGTGCAATCACTTATAAAGGCTAGGACTTCTCTACAAAGGGCCTATCTGGGCTAATGCTTAATGGTAAAACCATCTGCCATAACCGTATATAGTGAAAGAGTAGCTAGGCAGAACGACCAGAGTCACAAGTCATCAAAATGGTACAAGGTGACAGACATGCTCCAGGAAGACATGAGAAATGCCCCTCCAGCCCTATCACAGTTTGATTCTACTGGAGGTAGCCATGGGAAGTACAGAACAAACTTGAATTTGCAGAGAAACAAATACTAAAACACAAATGGATGTATATTCAATTTACAGATATTGATTTTACTCTAGCTAGATGAGAACTTTGCACTGGGTTTTGAGCAAAGATTCAATGAATTTCACACAAAGATTTGAGTAATCACTGCAGCTTCCAGAAGAGTAGAGAGAGGCAAAGGTGAAGTGCAGCAACTGTGAGGCTTCATCACAGTGATTTGTGTATGCAAAATGGTGGCTCAGGCCAGAATGAGGACAGGTAAGAAGATCAGACATTTTTAAAGGCAGACCCAGTCTCATATCCAAATGTGTGATGCAAAGGAAAAAAATCACTTTTGACCTCACATACTTAAAATGTAGAAAAATAAAATGTTATCAGTGAGTTTGAGAGGATGTTGTGTGGAGTAGGTGTGAGAGTTTCACCTCAGGCATGTATAATATGAAATAATTATTAAATACTTCACTAGAAAAGTTGAATATACAGTTGAAGTTCTAAGTCTTGAGTTTTAGGAGACATAACTGTATTAGGGATTGTGTTTCTTACTCATGAATTCCTAAGATATTTTTGCATAAATACACTCATTACTATAATGAAGAGGTAGAAGAGGACTGTGAATGAGGTTTTGTCTTAAATCAACATTATCACAATAGAGGTGAAAGAAAGAAATAAAAAAGGCCAGGAAAGCAAAGCTGAAAAGTAATCCTTAGAGAAAGTATATCAAGGAGAAGATTTTTTTTGTCAGTTATGGGGCCTGAACTCTGGGCTTGGGTGCTGTCCCTGTGTTCTTCAGCTCAAGGCCAGTGCTCTACCACTTGAGCTACAGTACCACTTCCAAGGAGGAAAATTCTTAAGTATATGATTCTGAAAGCTAATGCAAAATGAAAGGTAATGTAAAATGTGTGATGAGTCAGACAGGTTGAGAAAAGGTAGAACTATTGACAACAAAAATGGCATTCTTTGCTAGAGTGAGGCTACATACTGATCAGCATGGTTTAAGGACAGAACATGGAATTTCAAAGCTGTATTAATAACTAATACTTATAGATATTTGCTGCCTAGGGATGCTAAAGGACAAAATGTTTGTTGATAAGAAAAATAGGATCAAGGCAAGAAAAATTCTTATGTTTTTAAATGTGAGGAATTTCATTATATTTATGCTGACTTACAGTGTATTTTATTCAACATATCACAGAGATTTTTTTAAAATTTTTTTTTGGTTTGTCGTGGGGCTTGAAATCTTGGCCTGGGCACTGTCCCTCAGCGCTTCAGCTCAAGGCGAGCGCTCTACCACTTGAGCTACAGTGCCACTTCAGGTTTTCTGGTGGTTTTATTGGAGATAGGATTCTCACGGTCTCTCCTGCCTGGGCTGGCTTTGAACCGCGATCCTCTGATCTCAGCCTCTGAGTGGCTAGGATTACAGGCGTGAGCCACCAGCACCTGGCCATATCACAGAGATTTAATGTTAATGAAGATACCTTTGTGTTTTTGCCATAATCATACTTTTAAAAAATGTGAAATATCAATCATTATTTTATAAAACAGAAATATAGAAGATTTTACCCCATATATAATTATAGATTCTAATTTCAACTGACAGGACATTTGAAGGCTACTGGCACCCCATTTAGTATTCTAGGATTTATCAATGATTAGATAAGAGAGATGATACAATCAATATATTTGACTGTATTTGGAGGTAGAAGTCGGAAATTTCTTCAAATAGTCTTCAGTGGTAGGAGACAAAAGTTCCAGGGTGCAGGTTAGGTAAATGAAGTGTGGAGTTCAGAGAAAAATGGGATGGATATTAACTAGCTGAAAGTGCTAAGATATGAAATCACCATTAACATGAATAGAGTTTCCTGTTAAAGTCCATGTTTTACATTTATTGTTCAGCCAATGCATTTGTGTTGTTTTATTCTTGTTGTTTTTAAATTTATCTTTATTGTCAAGGTGATGTACAGAGGGGTTACAGTTACATCAGCTGTATATCTGGATTTGACAGGGCATGATTTTACTGCTTGAGTTAAAGAAAGCAAGAGAGCACAGGAGAATTGATAGTGTGTCTTTGACCATAAACTAAAACTGGAAAAAGGAAAGGACATTAGAAGATAACTGAGAACTTAACAAATATCAAGCTTGATGATTTTATTGAGGTTATTGATTGTTGAGGCGTGGGTTACCTAAGTAATTACAAACATAGCAAGACAGCTGATATAATCATAGTTTTCCAAAGGACATTCTTTAAAAATTGGAGCATTACTTTTAATCTTTACTTTAGTGCCTTTTGGAGGAATTACCATTGAGATAAATTTCACAATATCATTCAGATATAAAGTGCCTCCATGCTCAACTGCATGAAGTCTAGTGTGAAGTTTACTGTGAAGTCTCAAGAAGTCCAGTGTGACTCTAACCTCTTTTTATTCATTTATAATATAATGTAACTAATTTCATTGTATGTATTCCAATATCGCAGTTGATTCAGAAACCTTACATGGTAAAAGTAAAGCCAACTATTTTAATCTTTCCTTAAAGTGAATTGTTAAAACAAAACACACAAAAGAAAGATGAATAAAAAGACAATGAAAAGGCTGAGTTATTCTTTCCGTTACAGCCACATAATTGTTTAGCTTTATCAAAAAGAATACCAATATCATGATTGAAATACAGGCTTTCTTTCCCAGAAAGATATGGAACACATTGTTAGAAGAAAAGACCTAAGCAAAATCCTTGCCGACCTGATTTTCCCACTTATGCAAGGAGTTAAAAAAACATAAAAACAAAAGCCTTATTGTACCTTTGTGAAATATTAGGCAGAAGGATGAAGTTAAACAAGCCCAGCTGTACCAATGTCATCACATATTTCCATAAAAACTGCAAGCATATATACCTATAAAAAGGTATTTTGAACTCTACACACATAGTGACTATAAAATATCAGAATTTTAAGATAATATTTTAGCAGGATTTTAAAGATTATATAACCCCAGTCCAATAGCATGACACAAAGATTATAATTCTGTAGAACAATGTTACTTTCATATCATTTAAATGAAAATAAAACCATAATAAACCGTTAAATCATAAACTTCATCTGTGGGATAATTCACTGATAATAGTTACATGAAATTACTTACGGCAAGTTTTCTATGTCATTGGTAATTTTTGTTTTTGTCTGTTGTAGGGCTTGAACTCTGGCCTTGGGTGGCATCCCTCAACAGTTCAGCTCAAGGTGAGCACTCTACCACTTGAGCCACAGCACCACTTCTGGCTTTTGGGGTTAAATTGGAGATAAGAGTAGCGAGCTTCAGTTTTCTGCATGTGGGTAGCCACTTCTGCAAAGCACCATTTTTTGAAAAGCTTGCTTTTCTTCTGTCCTGTACTTTTGGCTCTCATCAAATATGAAGTGGTTATAGGTCTATGGATTTATTTTTGGGTCTTCTTTTCAATTCCATTGGTCCACAAGCATATTCTTGTCATGCAACATAGGCTGCATGTTTTCCCTCATTTATGGTAACTAGAGGATGCCTATAAATCTACAAGTAAACACACTAGATAATAAAAGACAAAAGAAATTACACTTGGTCATGATAAAGTATACAGCACTCTAAACATTCCTTCAGTGAAACCAAAGGAGGATATTCTTATGCTATGTGCCTTTGATGTTTATCAAAACAATCCAAGAATGGAAATGAGTAATTTTTTGGTGTTATTTTGCTTTTTTGTTTGTTTGTTTTCTCCTTTGTCGCTGTTTTAGTTTTCTGTTACTTCTGTCTTGTATGTGAGTTTTTTTTTCTGTTTGGGGGAGGGTAACAGTAAGCACACAAAGTATGTACAAATGCAGCAGTGATATTCACTAGACACTATGTTGAAACATACAACTTATGGGGAAGTGGAGGGAAAAACTGGGAGAAAACATGGGAAGAGGTGACACTGTTCCAAAAGAAATGTGCTCATTTTCTGACAAGTAATTTTAATTCTTCTGTAAATAAACTTTTACAATAACAATAAAATATATATTTAAAAAAGAAACGTCAGAGACTCAGAAAAAGGTATAAAAAGCACGTTTAATGATAAAGGCAAGAAGAGGAGTTGGGGAAAGGGAGAGTGGTGGGTGCCTAGTATCAAGGTACAACATATGAACATGTGAAAATGTCATAATGAATCCTATAAGTAAAATTATAAAGAAAAATAATACAGTTAGAGGCATTGGGGATAGAAAAATCGAATTGAGAATATAATTAACATACACTGTATGTAGGTAATTATGTAGGAAAATATTGAAATGAAATCCATTACATTCTATAATTAAAATATGCTAATAGGATGAGATGAAAAACTATTACAAAATAAATAATGATGCATTATATTCTAAAGCACATAGTGGAATACAACACTTTAATTTGTTTCCATGAAAGACAATGTGGAGAACTCTAGCTGACAGGTTGCATTCAAATTTCATATTTACCAAGAAGAAGAAGAAGGAGGAGGCGGAGGAAGAAGAGGAGAAAGAGGAGGAGGAGGAGGGACAACAGGAAGAGGGAGAGGAGAAGGAGGAGGAGGTGGGGGAGGAGGAGGGGGGAGATGAGGAGGAGGAGGAGAAGAAGAAGAAGAAGAAGAAGAAGAAGAAGAAGAAGAAGAAGAAGAAGAAGAAGAAGAAGAAGAAGAAGAAGAAGAAGAAGAAGAAGAAGAAGAAGAAGAAGAAGAAGAAGAAGAAGAAGAAGAAGAAGAAGAAGAAGAAGAAGAAGAAGAAGAAGAAGAAGAAGAAGAAGAAGAAGAAGAAGAAGAAGAAGAAAAGATAAAAGCCAACAAAAGCCAAGTGTCAGTCTTACAAAGCTTTTGTTACTCTATTTCTTAACTCATTTCTCCTCAAATATGTAATGAAAGCAAAATAAATGTTAGGTAATTTATAGTATTCATTGCAAATTTATAAAATAGATTTCATTGCTGATCATGTGAAGATTGTGTAGACCTGTGTGTGCATGTCTTTGAATTCATTTTTCCTTGCGTGCATGAATAATAGAAATGATTTTCTCAAAAATTAGCAAATTATTTTCTCAAAATGAAGTTGGATGTACTATTTAGTCTTTATGCTTAAATAAGCTATTTACTAAGTCAGGGTTTATAAGGTAAAGGGCATGTTGCCCAAAATCAGGTATATGGGAGAGACAAGAAACAAAAAAAAATGGGGTTTGGGAAGACTTGTAATGAACCTTGTTAGACATCAAAGAAATGTCAAAAGATGACAGAAATGTAACTGGAGTTAATGGGTAAAATAAAGTTGCTGTACTTTTACTATAGTTGCTATAATTTACTCTTCAAACCAGGTTCAAATATATACATCTATATTTCAATGACTAGCTGGGTGGATGGCAGATGATATAGAATTTAAGGCCAGCCTTTGTGCTACATAGTGAGACCCTGTCTCTATTTCAAAAAGAAGTGTTAGAAGTATAGCATAGTAGTAGAGTATTTATGTGGCATTCTTTTGGACTATGGTTGAATACCAATAGGAAATAGGTTGGAATAATAGGGAATAAAAGTGAAAATATAAGGTTATCTGTTTTTAATATGTATCATAGTTTTATATTGCATTTCATAACTGGCAAGCCTTTAATATTTACATGCAAGAATGCAATATGCTATGGATTGAAAACTATGAGCTTAAGCAACTCTAGTTTCAGTCTCAAGTAGTTCCAAAGTTAGATGTCTGTTAAGGACAGAAAAACAGAGAATTTCCACAGGATAAAAGAATGGTTTTAAAAGGAGAAAAAGATAATGTATGAAAAATGAAAAGAAGGCAAAAGTAAAAGACAAAATGCTTCCATAGAAGGGGGGAAATAGTACTAAGGGAAAGAAACAAATGCTACCTTGAAATCTAACAAAGTACAGGAAAATGGACTGTACATTTTCCTGTGGGATTTTTTTTTTTTTGGTCCGGTGGTGGGGCCTGAACTCTGGCCCTAGGCGCTGTCCCTCAGTTCTTCAGCTCAAGGATAGTGCTCTACAACTTGAGCCACAGTGCCACTTCGGGCTTTTTTCTTTTTGCTTATGTGGTGCTGAGGAATTGAACCCAGGGCCTCAGGCAAGCGCTCTACTACTGAGCCACCTTCCCAGCCCCTTTCCTATGGATTGACACCATGGAAATCAAGAATTTGGAGTGAATAAAGGTAGCAAATGGCAGGAGGGAGGAAGTGGAGGAAATGGACTGAACCACTTCCTTTATGTAAAAACTAACTGTGAAGACTTGTACATATGAAACCGCATATTTACAACCAAAAAATGTAACTGGTAGGTATTCTGTTCACTTAACTCATCAAGTACAAGCCTAATATAAATAATATACTGTTTAAGAAATAAAATTCTGTACACTTTTATTATTTATGGAGTTTCCTATTTGCTGAATATTATAATTGAGTATGCCCTAATTTTGGATCCTTATATAATTTCTATTAGGTACTCTTTCATGGAAAAACATAATTACATGAAATTACTTAATGCAATTAAATTCTTTATCTAGGTGAGGTAAATAATATTCAAATGTTGTAATTTTTTGTTCAATATGCCCATTCAATTTGTAGAGCAATATGTGGAAATATAGGAGTATCTATGTGTATTCTCATCATTTCATTATTCAAAGTAGTCAGGTTATTAAAGAGAGAAAAATTCCAATCTAAGGTGTTAATCAATTATATTAAAGATAAATGACTACAAGTGTTTTATTAGGGAACAGATATTCTCAATTAACTGGACAACAAGGAAATGTTTGTTAAAATCTTGTTTAATTTTTGCTTCTGATTTCAAACACAGAATTATAATTTTAAGCACTGAATACCACCTGGAAATCCTATTATAGTGTATATTTACTAATAAACCATTTCTAGATAAACAAGCTTTCATTCTGTGGTGGTAATTGCTATTTGTTTTCAGTATTTTTCTCTCTTTATATGAACAATTAGGTAACACCTTTCTCAATCAGGTAAATATTCATGATTTTCTAAGCTAGAGGATGATGCAAGTGTCTTTAAGGTGGAAGTAGTTTATATCATTGATCAGGGAACAGGAAAAAAACATTCACTATGCTGCATTTTACTTACTATAATAGTTTCAAATGAAAAAGGAGTCATAGTCAAATCAAAGCTGTTAGGTTTCAATCCCTCATACATAGCATGCAAGAGTTGCTGTTTTTCATGAAACATAGAATATATAAAAATGTTGAAAATTTCACCGTGGAGCTAAACACAGTCCAAAATATACCTTCCAAACTGTCAAAGTAATATACATGATGAATTAATTCATAATAACTGTACAATCACACAACTTCAAGAAAAGCTAAAGACAATGCACAGTTCTATTTGTAAACATTTCTATGTGTAAAATGAGAGTAATTGGCTAGAAATTTTGGTTAAACATTTAAGGTAATCAGAATTATTTATATATTTGCATATTCTACACAGATCTTTTGTTTCAGATGCTAGGTAATGAAATTGAAAGTCAAATCTAATATATATACAGTGTTAAAGTATTCTTCACCAGACTGTTCTACACTTTCTTGTTAGTATTCAAAGCTTCCAACAGGACCTGCTTTATTTTCTTGTCATTATTTTCTTTTTGGGTACTGTTCATTAGAGTGACCCACACACTTACTCACACCTTCCTTCTGTCCATGAAAACCTATCATTCCACAGCTTCACAGTGTTCTGCTCTTTAATAACCCATGAAATGTATTGTACTATTCTTAAATCTCCCTTTTCCTCTCTTTTCTCCATTTAATCCACTCAAACAATCTCATATGTGCATGTGTGTGGATGTGATATATATACCATATTTTTGCATATATACATATTTACATATATGTATATGTATGTACAAATTTATACACATATATGTACATGTTTATGTTTGCAATGTATATTTTGATCTTTTGGGTGTAGAATCCACATATGCAAGACAACCTGTGACTTACGGAAATTCATTTACTTTGCTTAACGTAATGATTTTCAGAACCATTCATTTTCATGCATTTTGAAACCACATAGAAAAAAAATCCATCATTATTTTGAGTGAAGTTATACTTCCATTTTACTATTATATTTGTCTAATACGAAAATCAATAGAATTTGTATATATGAAGCATTATAGATAATTTTTAAATTTCTTCATAAAAGAATCTACAAAAGGAAGAACTTAGTGTCAAATGCACTCATGTAACTTGTTTTTTTTATGTTGTGCTTTTCTATGTTGCTTAAACTATTAAAATTAGGATACATTCACTATTTCCACCAAGTTGTCCTTATATCTAAATCTAAGTGCATTTCAATTCAACATTTTTTGATGTTGTTGAAAGGTGGTCATATAAGTAAACAGTTTGCAAAGAATATATACTTAGGTAGAAACTGCATACTAGTTGTTTAAATTAAGTTACCCATTCTTTTTTTTTATTCTTTTTTTTGGTCATGGGGCTTGAACTCTGGGCCTGGCCGCTGTCCCTCAGCTATTCAGTTCAAAACTAGCGCTCTACCTTTTGAGCCACAGCCTACTTCTGGTTTTCTGGTGGTTGATAGGAGATAAGAGTCTCACAGACTTTCCTGCCTGGGCTAGCTTTGAACTTCAATCCTCAGATCTCAGCTTCCTGAATATCTAGGATTACAATCCTAAGTCACCAGCACCTGGTATGTCACTCATTCTTTTTATCAAAATAATTAGTTTACAATCACAAAATTTTGGAGAACATTGCAAAATCTGAGACCACATTAATCTTTTTCATTCAAAGACATATGATTGGATTCAATCATTGACTATTTTGTGAGAATGGAATATTTCTTCCTTCAAAATTCAAATATTTCAGAAATTTTGCATTTTTGACTTCTGACTAATTGGCAGTAGATAATTTCTGGTTCAATATTGGCATCTGGATATGTGCTAATGCACATGCATGAATGGTAATAATCTTTTACTACAGAATAGTTTCCAGAATGATCTGAAAAAGCAATAAAATTCTAATTTAATTTCAAAAATATCATTTGCTTTGGTACATCTCAATGATATAATATATGATTCATCTTATGCCATGCCAGCAACACCTTCCCATAAAGTACATCATCAGTTTTTTTCAAAGATACTCAGGTCTTCTGAATCAAAAGGTTTTATGATAGGTGGAATTTGTGGGCAAGTCAAAATTAAGTGTTTAAAAATACCGCAACATATATTTGCTTGATTTATGATACAATGCAAGACAAATAAGGGTTATTATATCATGTTAATTATGTTTGAAATACACATTAATCATTTACAAAGTAAAATATGCTCAGGAACATACAAATGATGGTAAGACCTAGCAATATTGGAATTCAAAACTACAATAGTTCTTCCTGGTAGTTTTGTAGATTCATTACCTCATAGAAAACGAATTTTATATGTAATCCTCCAGATGAGGAAATGATCCTATGCCACACAATGTTTTATAGATTTATATGGAAAACAATCTGTAACCATATGCACACCAGTAATGAGAAAGTGAATTTTTGAATTTGTACAGCTTGCCATTAGGCACCCAGCTGTATAACATACTTGATTTTTCCTGCCAGCATGTTTACCTAATGCTACCTAAGTTTTTGACAGTGATGGTGATTAATCGTGATTAACTTTAATGAGAAATTAAATTGCTAGATATAAACAGTAAATTTTAATTGGCAACAGTAAGACTAATGTATGTTTTAGTGCTTTTTAACCAAAATGGAATATTATTTTTCTATTATTCAGCATTGTAGAATAAAATGTGACAAAATCACATGTTTAATTTCATATATGACACTTCATTTCTTTAATTTTTCTTTTATAAGCATAGATATCAATAAATATAAAAAATGTTACTATCTTGCCCAATCAGAACTAAGTATATGTTTCCAAAAATCATTTTGTAACAGTTTAATATATTTATAAGATAAAAAAAACACTTAGGTTTAATATAAGATAAACAATCTAGGTTTTTATTCCTCCCCTCTCTCATATTTCTATCTTCTTCTATTTTCGTTTTTTCATATTTCTTCTCTACTTCTTACATCTACTCTTATCCTTCAAAGTGAATAATTTAAAGCATAGCTAATTAAGGGCTATACATACCTAACTGCTGCAATGAAAAGATTTATTTGTGGTATATTATTTTTCATTCCAACTTTGTTATTTGGAGATAAGATACATAGGATATTGAGATCCTCCTACTTCTACTTCCTGAGTGATGACATTATATGTTTACAAAACCATGCTGTTTTAGTACTCTTTCTGTTAATAATAAGATGAAATCTGGACATGCATAATTTCTTCTGCTTGGATCCCACATTTATTAAGAATAGAGTGTTTACTTGGCCTAACATAGATGCAAATTGGAATTGTTCCAGAGATACAAACTTCTAAAAACTCTTCAAATAAAGGTGAACAAACACACACTCCATTCAGATTCTTCAACTTACTTTTAGAAAATTAATTCCAATTAGGACATAAAAAGTATTATACATTTATAGATTGCTTTTCATATTTACCATAAAAATAGTATGTTCAATTAAGACTAAATGGAACACATTATATCATACTTTGGAATCGATGATATTTTCCTTATTTTAATATTTTATAATTGAAAATTATTAAGAATTTGAACTACTGTATTATATTATTTAATTTAATCTATTATCACAGAAATAATCCAGTACATTTTCCAACTTTCTCAAGAAAAACATACTTTATTATTGCTTTTTCCTCCTTGGGTATCCCTTCAGCAAATTTGTAAGATTCAGCTATTCCCAGGTCTCATATGTGTCCACTCTTCCACAAGAGAATAAGCTCCACAACCAAGACGAGTGGCAGAGTCATGGACAAGTCTTCCCAAAGATGGGACAATGTGAATTGATCCCATCTTTGGAAGACAATATCCAACTGACCCAGAAGAGGCTGAACATCAATGTAGTATTGTTTAAGGAAAATAATATTTGTATTGGGCTCTGCACAGTGACAGACTCTAAGTAGATTTTTAACAATTCAGTAAAAGAACTCCCAATGACATATGATGTCTAAAGATAAAATGAGCTACCATATGAAAATGGAATACACATCTGATAAAGTATGAAGAAACTTAACAGTCACAATAGAAGATTGTCCTTTCCTAATTTTACTAGGTAGGAGTCCATACAACCCCTTCCCAGATTCATCTAACTCATGGCAGAAAATGATTAAGTAAAGTGTCAAGTGCTTTGCCTGTAAAAATCTCTTTAGAGAAGTTTTCATTCTGCCTAGGGTATCTGGTAGAAAGTTCATAGATGAGCTCATGCTTATTCTTTCTATATAAGCAATATTATAACTATATAATTACATTATTTCTTTTCTTAAATTGCATAGGGAGTGTCCAAACATACTCAGAAAGGAGAGAACCAACATAATGATACTTATTATACCAAGTCCCACCCAATCTGAAAAAGCTTTGTAATTACCTTTTATTATATTTTATTATAAACAGGAGACAGTTTTGTTTTAATACCAGACTAGCAACAGCTTTGGGTCCTAAGATTTGGTTGCTATATATATTTTAATTGTGCATAATGAAAACAGGATAATAGAATATAGTGTGGATTAAGAATGAAGAAAAGTTCTTGTTGGAACTTATACATTTATATGGAGCTTTGATAAGACACAATTTGAATATAAAGAACAAAGTTCCTATTGACCTATATAGATATTAAACATATTAAAAATCTATGTCAGCTATAGTTCAGGTTCAAGCTCGAAGTTACTCCAGAGGCTAACAGGGGTCGAATTGGTAATCAAAAACATCTTGTGCAGAAAAGTCTTCCAGATTCCATCTTCAATGAATCATCAAATTGCCAGGCTGCAATCGTCACTTCCATATTCCAGCCCCAGCCAAAAACAAGAAAGGCATACAAGCCTGTGTGAGGTACCGATTCTTTTGTCAGCTCTAGTCTCCACAAAAAATTCAATTTCAAGGTGTAATCTTTCAAATAGGCAAACTATATTTCAATAATTTTCATTCTGTTTGCAATTTTGTATTAAATAGTAAAGAGATGAGACATTGCATATGAATCTATTTGACATATGCCAGCTAGATTGAATCTTATTTGTACTCAACTGAAATGTGAAAGAAAAACAATGTGTAAGAAAATGTGTAAGAAAAAGAAATACTACCGTAAACTAAATCCATATAAATTTATACTTTTAAAATTATGCTTAAGGTGCTTTACATATAATGTTTTCATGATCGTAATCAAAACCTGATATGGTCATGCTCAAATGGAAAAGTATATTAAGCATGCCTAGTTCAATGCTATCAGCACATATAAGGTAAGAAAGAAAAATATGTGCAGGGAATGACTGTTTACCAGTGTATTCTTTTGTAGGCAATAGTATTTTGTGGCATATGATCATTGAAAGATCTTCAATCAACTTGTAAAGGTAATATTCCAAGAAATTAATTATTTCTATTAATATTACTTCAAATGAAAGATTCTCTAACCTTTAACTATATGGGGTAATATTATAACCAGCTGTTCTTCATTTCCAGTGAGACTCTAGACAACATAGAAGTGCTTTTAATTCACAGCAGGATTTGTTTAGTTTGTACAAATGGGAGAAACAATTGACAGGAATTCATAGCATATTCTAGAAGAGATTATCAAGGGAAATACATGGAATCTATTCCACTCAGGTCAGTACAAAATAATTAGTTTAATTCTTCAACTACTCTTAAGACCATGACAAGCAGGTCAAGGAGGTAAGCAAGGCCATCCTAGAGTAGTGTCACCATGACATCATGGGAGAAAATGTTCTGTATCCTCTTTCACTTTTCCACATCCATCACTCCCTTTAATACCAACACTTTTACCTTCAATACATCAATACATATGTTCAGTGTGAATGGGCCATCTTGGTGCTTTGTTATGAGCAACTGACAAGTAAGGCCCATTTTGATATGGAAGGTAGAGATAAAATGGTGGCAATTTTATTGAAATAATGTATCTTATATTTTATCTTTAATACTGAAATATGCCTGTCACATACAATCTCATTCGAATGTTTTATTTTGTGGAAATGCATGATACATATCTCAATGGCACTCTTTTACGCTCTTATTTTCACAAAGTAAATAATGTGGATCAAAGTTTTGTGCATTCAGTAAGCATTGTATACTGTTTGAGAAAAAAACTATTTGACTCAGTTGAAGTTAAGATTGGAAAATAAGCACACACACACAAAATCACTTAGAAAATTTCTATTTTGATATGTACATTAGGTTATGTTGTCATAAGTAATAGAATATGCCCAATCAGGAAATTAAATTTTGCTTTCTTTGTAGTTGATTTACTACATGCAATTTTTGTGTTAGTTGTTTGGGTTGATTTGTTTTGGGGAAGGAGGTGAAAATATCTACAATAAATTCCCCTAGTCTTGTGTACAGGCTTCTTGGAAATAACTTTGTTGTTTATAAAGATACAGATTCTATATCCTAGTTTTCTGAATCTGGATTGAATGTATGACCTCAATTGATCAACTGACTTGTGCATAAGATGACACTTAGAGATTTCAGTAGATGACTCCAGAAGCCCTGAGACTTTTTTTGCCTTCTAAACTGCAGGCATGAGATCACAATGGAATGAAGTGAAATCACTCGAAGATGAAGAGCCACATAAAACAACTGCAAAGCCACAGTGTCAATAGAACACCCAGTATCTACATGAAGCCACTCAGAAGAGCAACTCCTCTGAGCTCAGCTCAAGTTTCTAATCCACAGTGGACTTTGCAAGCAAAACGGTGTTGTATTAATAGATTGTGTTTTGATGTGATTTCTTAAGTAGAAGTAAAACAGTCAGTCATTGATAGCATGATCCTATTACCTATCTGCCTACTTATGATTTATGGCCAAATGATATAATGTGCATATTTTAATCAGGCTTTTTTAGAAAGACAGAATTGATAGTCTGTGTATCTTTATCATCTAAAATTCATCTATCTATCTATCTATCTATCTATCATAGATATATCATTTTACATCATTTAAATATGCTCTACTATTGAACTATTCATTACATATATATACATATACATATATGTATACATATGTATATGCCAATGATTAGATTCACTGTTCAATGTTCACAAGCATACAAAAATAATTTTAATAATATTCACCTTCTCCAATTTCCCTCCCTGTACCTATACCACAGACATTACATGTTTTATATTTCTGTCATTTTTAAAGTGTAGGTTTAAAATTATTTATTTTTTAATTTTATTTTTAAGTAGTTGTACAAAGAGGTTACAATCAGTCATATTCAGAGTACAATATATCTTGATCATGATCAATCCTTCCATAGTTCTCATTCATTATTCTCATCTCTACCATCAAGTTATATAGTTTGATTTTTAAATAATGTACAACAAGTATAAGAACTTCCTTTGCACAACTTTATTTCAAAGGATATAAATATATTTTGTATTTCTGGAAAGTAATGCCAGAAAAAATACAGCAATTGAAGAATTGTAATATAACCATTTGTGAAGCAGGAATTTAATACAACTTTTACACTTTGTAGTTTAGGTATGAAAGTTAAAATACAAATGTTTCAGAAACACAGTATTTACCCCATAAATTCTTTCATCAACTATTTTGGAACAATTTTCTGTAATGTCAAGAATTATATTTCATATATATTTGAAATGTATAAAATGATAAATTGCTTTTGATTTCAAACTTTTATCAATTTTTCATGTTATATAATATAATTTTTAAACAGTATCTCAATTAATGCAGATGATAGTGAAGTTTTTTTCTTTTTTTAGTACAATATCTAAGAAATCTATTTTCCCAGAAATATGATTAAAAGGAATATTAAGTTCCCTCCCTTCCTTCATAATTATTGATTTTCACTACACAAATTTATCAAAGTTATCTCTTGCAAATTTTTCTTTTAACTATTTGAAGCTATGAAAGTCTTTAAAATAGAAAAAAATAAATCTATTTGAATTATTACATATAAATCCTTATTTGAAATTCATATTTGATTAAGGGACTACAGATAGGTTTATATTTTCTTTACACATGTACACACATTACATTGGAAAAATCTTTATCCTTTATTTTTATTATGTACAAAAAGTTAGAAAGCAAATTTTAAAATATGTGTAATTATGACAGTAACTGTGGTAGAGATATGCTACAGAAAATAACCATTTCTAATACTCGAAATTAAAATAATACAAAATGTGGCATCAAGTCTCCTTTCTGCTATAATTATTTGTAATATGTTGTGTTCACAATTGCAGCACATAATTTATTTTTAAATAATTACACTATTTGTTCAAGAAATATATATCTTATAAAATAGTTATGTGTCTTATTTCAAATGCTCAAATAATTTGACTTCAATTTCAAAGACAAAAATTTAATTATGTAATTTCAGTCCTCAGGGGATTTTTAGATATTGAAGGAAAATATATTGTCTAATAACAAGTCTCTTTACAGCTACACACGTTTTGGACAGCATGATTGAGTACGATTTTTTTTCTCTTTTTCCATACCTTGAGAAATAACCTTTATAATCTTTGGTTTTGAAATAATGAGGTATTTCTGCCAAGCAGACACTGATGCCGGCCCTCTCTCCATGTGCACTCAGTTCTCAGATCTCATTGATCCTCATGACATCCGGAATCAAGTCTGAAGTAAGGGTTTAGCATTTTTTTTTCAGCATTGATTAGAAAATGAGCAAAGACGTTAGCACCAAATTACAGCCTGACTATATGCACTGATAAATACTCAAAAACAGAAGGAAAGAGCGGCTCTATACAGATTAATGTCACATATGTGAATTCAATTATAAAAAAATTATTTGACATATGTATCTTATGTGCGTAATAAATTAGGGAACAAAAGGTCAACCTAAGGAAGGAATGTTATTAAAAAAAAAAAAAACAGGTATCAAATGGAAGCATGCATGGGCTGGCCTATACAACGTTAATACTTTAGTGCTCTATACAAACTTTTAGATAAAAATAAATAAATAAATAAATAAGCTTTCTCAACACAAGACTTCATTAATTTCTTCCTTAAAATTGTGTTGTTTTATTAAATAACTCAATTTCAAAGTTTCCAGAAAACAGTCAATCTGTAATCATTCAATATGTATGAATAATGATGAAAATTAAATGTGAATATTCATTTTAATTTTATCAATGAATCTTTTGAAATGGGTACTCATAAATCTTAACGACACTTAATGCAAGAATATGCCTACTTATCAAAGTCCATGTACATAATTCCATGGCAATTTATGAAACTACTATGAAACTAACAAATTCTAAAAATTTACAGTAAAAAGAATGATTATTTTCAAAAAATAATATTATTTCTGGCATCAAACGCTTAACATTGCAATAGTAAATATGAGGCATTAATAAAATACATAGAAAATAGAATTAGTTATAATTCAACTATGGTATCTCACTTATAATAAGCCTATCATCCTATTTGTTTTAACTTCACATTTAATCAAATCTTTCATGTTTAAGACTTTTTTTAGTATAAACTATACATCTATTTTGATGTCTACCCTTTATCTTATTCATTATGATGAAATCTTGTCTTGTATTTCTTCATTGTGCAGATTTTGTTAGCATGTTTAATACCCTTCTGTATTACTGATACTTCATTATATCTACAGTTTAACTAAAGCTCTTGAGGTGAGGTCAGACATTCATTTAATTATTTGTAAGTAATAAGTGTTTATGCTAAAAGAAAGTACACTTTAAAAGGATGATTTAGAACACATCTAAAATGGACTTATGTGATTCTAGAAAAGTTATGAGGAAAATAAAAGCAGGATAAAATATAAAATATCCCAAACAGAGCGATATTAGCATGAAAAGTAGGACACAAAGTAGAGATAATATAAATGATCATCATATATGTTTGCAAACCTTGACTGTTATAGCAAACAAATGTATACATGGGATGAAATATATCACAAAAGCTAGGCAGCCTTGTCATCAAACTCTGTGTGAAAACAAATTATATATACTTTGTCCCTTCAAATTTTATGTTGAGGGCTGGGAAGGTGGCTCAGTGGTAGCGTGCTTGCCTTGCATGCATGAGGCCCTGGGTTCGATTCCTCAGCACCACATAAGCAAAAAGAAAAAAGCCAGAAGTGGCACTGTGGCTCAAGTGGTAGAGCACTAGCCTTGAGCTGAAGAGCTGAGGGACAGCGCCTGGGCCCAGAGTTCAGGTCCACGACCGGACCCCAAAAAAAAAAAAATTATGTTGACCTGGGATTGCTTCAATTGTATAGATAAGCTCAGTGAAATTATTTCTATCCTGAAATAAATGCACTGAAGTTTATGATATAGTTATAAAATCATGTAAGCCATCCATTTGTGAGCCCACATACAGCATAAAATACATGAACTACTGATTTGATTGTTCATATTTCAGTGGAAACCACAATTATGTGATGCATAAAACAAGTTGTATGTCAGGCTTATAAAGATAGCAATTCTTAAAATTTTTGGTTTTACAAGTTTTCGCTCATTTAGAATTATTTGGACTTCATTGGTGCATCTGTTATATACAGTAGATTTTCTAAGCAAGGCTCAGCCACACCCTATTCTTCTAAGCTTCCAAAATCTGGTTATTTTTCTCCTCCACTCTGCAAAGCTGTACTTGCAGATAAGAAATGTTTCATGAGCTATTTAAAATAATAAAATAAATTAGAATTTTATTTCTTAGGGAAATCATCATGAAAGCTTATGTCTTGTACTTGAACTGATAATAAAATAGGTTCCACACTCATTTAAGGTGGAAGCAGTGATGAATACATTTTAACTAAATAAAAAACAAAAGTCAATACGTTTTATTTTTATTTATTTAAAAATAGCTGGCAATTTAATCTTACATATAAAACAGATTTAATTAAACATTTAGTTACTACTTTTAAAGTAATATTTTTGGGTTTTGTTGTGTATTAATACTGTCCTTCATAAGAGATATACTAGAGCAGGAAGTCTAAGTTTTGGAAATGTTTACTACTGAGATTCATTACAGGGTCCAAGAATGCTATCTGTGGAGGATCTATTACAATATGTTAGACATACTTAGCTTACATCCAAAGGATAAATTACTACTCTGCCAGATATTTTTCTGTGCTTGAAACTGAGCTATTTCTTTATCAGCTCACTGAAATATTCTTTTAGACAATCTGCTTAGAGTTTGTGGGAGTGTTTTAAAACTAGAAATTCATTAAATCTCATATATTAATTTCATTAGTGTTACCTCTGTGCCAGAGAAATGGCCCCATAATTGAGTGCATTTTGAAGGTGATAGTTCTAGACAAATTGAGAAGATGCAATCCAAAAATTCTTTCAGTGATCTTTTTTAAATTTAATTTAATTTTATTTGTGAACATACTGTGCAGAGGGGTTACAATTACATGGGCAGGATAATGTGTACATTTCTTACCAAGCATTGCAGCCTCCTCCTTTGTTTATCCTTCACATCCCTTCCCAGCCTCCCCCTCCCCCCCAATCCCAATCCTTCTCCTTACCCCCCTTCCCCCTCCCCCCCCTGTAGTGACCGCCTACTCGACCAGCGAGGAAAAACGACCACCACTCCAGGAGTCTTCTCAGATCACGCTTTATTGGAGAGCCTTTTAGTTGTAGGAGAGCTTGGGCGCGAGAGAGCGTGCACCCGAAATACAGCCGCTTATATAGGGAATTCGAACACGGGTCTTTTCTATTGTTGGTCGCCTGCCTTTTACCGTCACCAGATGTCATGGGATTGGCTGGGGACACTACCTTGCTCGTGCACGCGCACAGCCCAGGCGTCCCGCCAAGCACCGTCTGGAGTGGTAATCCTCAAAACTGCAAGGGAGTGGGCGGAGTCTCGCCTCGGATCCCTACACCCCCCCCCCCCCCCCCCCCCGCACCGACGTTGTAAAGCTCCTTTTGGACATGACAACTTGTACTTCTCATTGTTGCAACAGGTCCACCTGTATCCTTAAACAACTGGTTTTTCCCCATCTCCTCCACAAGTTATGCTAACATCATATAGTGAAAGCAGGGGTTATACGGTGGGGGAGGGACATACAAAGCAACAAAGAGATAATCTTATAAATGCATTAGAAACACATGCATGAAAGAAAAAACCTTAAAATACATATCTAAGGGTTCATTTTCCTGACATCATTTTATCTGACATTTTCTGCTTGACTCAGACATATACTAGATATTGCAAATAAGGGAAACCATGGGACCTATGCTTCTTTGGGCCTGGCTTACTTCACTTAATATAATTTTTTCAAGTTTTTCCATTTCCTAACAAATGGGGCAATGTCATTCTTTCTGATGGAAGCATAGAATTCCATTGTGTATATATACCACATTTTCTTGATCCATTCATCTACTGAGGGGCATCTGGGTTGGTTCCATATCTTAGCTATGGTAAATAATACTTCAATAAACATAGTTGTGCTGGTAGCTTTAGTGTGGTCTTGTTTGTAAACATTTGGGTAAATGCCCAAAAGTGGGATTGCTGGGTTCTAGGGGAGTTCTATGTGAAGTCTTTTGAGGAACCTCCATACTGCTTTCCAAAGTGGTTGAACAAGTTTACATTCCCACCAACAATGAAGTAAGGTTCCTTCCTGTCCACATCCCCTCCAGCATCTGTTGTTGTTAGAGTTCTTGATTTTTGCCGTTCTAACTGGAGTGAGGTGATATCTCAATGTTGTTTTGATTTGCATTTCTTTTATGTCTAGAGATGTCGAACATTTATGCACTGAAGCCTCATGGCTTTTAGAAGAAATAGCTAATGGCTCTTCATTAGCAGCTCCCTTTCATGGTCACAATATTAGAACTCTGGACTGCTGTTGGTTCATTGCGTTCTTTGAGAAACAGAAAAACATATGTATATTTCATCCAGTTACAGGATGTGTGTAGGGGATTTTCTTGGGAAATGGAAAAATGTGTTGAAAAAGCCTGAGAAAGGTAGAGTTTGAGTGGACAGATGGAGCTGGGGCCGGAGTTTCAGATCTGAGAACACTGATAAGGAGAGAAACAAACAGGAAACTCTGCATCTGTCAATGTAGTCATCTTAGGTGCCAGTGCCCACAGCCCACAGATGATCTTTTAAAGAAGAGAAGTAGATGAAAAGGGTGAATCAAGATCACCTGCCCCTGGAACTCTCTCATGACCGAGTCATATGCTGGATGTACCTGGAAAGATTCTTGATCAAATTTTGACTACTTAACATAATATGCAGACCAGTGGCAACTGGACATGTTTCTTAGGTCATGTGAGTCTTGTGTTTTACATCCTTAAGACAAGTACAGCTAGCTACTCAGTTTTCATGATTCACAACTAAGATTTTATTACTGGAATATGAGTTGAAGTACTGTATGCAATGCTTATCCAGTTGTACAGCCATGCAGATGTATGGTTTGACCCTTTCCTCCATCTCCAGCTTATGCCATTCTAATTTGGATGTGTGGTGTACTCCAAAGTCACATGTATGAAAAGCTTGACCCCCTTCTCTTGGTACTATTGAGAAGAGGTAGAACCTAGAAGAACAGGGCGCATTGGGAAGAATTAGGTCACTGGACATGTCCCTAGAAGAGATATTGGGTCTCAAGTGACAGGCTATCCCTTGGCTGCCAGTCCTCAGGAGGAGAATGGCACTGTTCTATCATTTGCTTCTTACCATGATGCAATAAGGACATGTGATTGTGTAGTACAATCTCTGATACCAGGCAGAAAATAGAGCTTTCCTCCTGCAATGTTGATTTCTGGGTATTGTGTTGCTTCAAGTGAAAGCTATCCAACCAACATAGTCCCAGTATCACCTTCAGTGAAAATAGGAAGACTGAAGCTGAATGTAGAAAGCAACAGATAACCTGAAATAACTCAGAGGAAAAATCCTCACTCTAAGTGAGTGGAGATAGAGAAATGCATATGCTATTGGCTATACAAAGCAACATTTCATCCATTACTAATAATCATACTTAGGCATGAACCATAAAATTTTGTTGAGACAACAACATTTATGGGAGAAAAGTAAAGAGGATTTTATTTTAAAAATAAGTTGATCTGAGAAGTACAAGTCATTATGTCGAAAATGAACTTTACAACTTTGATGGGGGTGGAGCAGGGACGATTGGGTGGGGGGGTAGGGAATGATGGGAAGGGATGGGAAGGGGAAACAAAGGAGGAGGTTACAATGCTTGATAAGAAAAGTACTCATTATCTTGCCCATGTAATTGTAACCCCTCTGTATAGTATTTTCACAATATTAAAAGAAAAAAAAAAGAAAATGAAACAAATTACAACGAAGAAGAAATAGATTTTTTTTTTGTCGGTCATGGGGCTTGAACTCTGGGCTCGGGCACTGTCCTTGCGCTCTTAAGCTCAAGGCGAGCACTCTACCACTTCAGCCACAGTGGCACTTCTGGTTTTCTAGTGGTTTATTGGAGATAACAATCTCACGTACTTTTCTACCCAGTCTGGCTTTGAACCATGGTCCTAAGTTACCTGGACTTTTCATAATGCAATCTCACCTATGACTGCAGGAAGAAAGTAGAATGAAAGGGACATGAGGACTATTGAAGAATGGCCCGAGAAATGCAGTGTTGCTTCAGAAGTTGGAAAGACAGGAAAAGAGATTTTTACCGAGATCTTCCTGAAATGAATTCACACTGCTCAGTTTTGGGGGTTCACATTTCTGATGCAAATGTGATCCAAATGTGTCCCAATGTTGCTTCTGACTAGAGTAACATAACAAATATGTGTTACTTTAAACCACAATTTGTGAAAAATCATATACTGATAAGAATAATATATTAACTATAAATGATAAAAGTAGATAGCCATTAAAAAAGAAAAGGAAAACCCAGTCAGTGAAATCAAGATACCAATGAAACTTGATTTCACTGGTATTAAAGTTAGTCTTCAATTAAATAAATAAAACAACTCATAAATTTCATCTGAAAACTTTTTCCTTTCTAAATTGCCAAGAGCAGTATAAAAATGTTCTCATAAAAATTTAAGAAATACACAATTCTTTAGGATTACTTTTTTGTTGACTCCACATTTTTGCTTATTTCTTCAACAATATAGTTTCTTTTTGAAAATAAGAAATGTATTTCAAACCGGGCATCATTGGCTCACACCTGTAATCCTAGCTACTCAGGAGGCTCAGATCTGAGAATCATGATTCAAAGCCAGCTTGAGCAGGAAAGTCCGTGAGACTCTTATCTCTGATAGAAACCACTAGAAAACTGGAAGTGGTGTTGTGGCTCAAGTGGTAGAGCATTCACCTTGAGCTGAAGAGCTGAGGGACAATGCCCAGACTTCAAGCCCCACAACCCACAAAAAAAATGTATTTCACATCTAACTATCTGAAGTTTTCTCGATTGGGTAATATTTTAGAGAATCATATGTCTTTCTTCTCCTTTGTTATTTACAGTGTAGACATTTCTCCAGTGTAGAATATTTCCAGTAAGTTAGTAAACACTGCCACAACTTGTCTGTGTGATCTGATTAATACTTCTTTAAGAACTTTAGTTCTTTTAATAAAGGGCATTGGTAAAGACCATTGATAGTGATATTATGTACAAAGAACTTTACTTGGTATGACTGGGACATTAAGAGATGAGAAAGAAGAAGAAGAAGAAAATCCAAGAATTTGGAATATCATGAACTGGAAATACAATTTGTAAAGAAATTTATTTTCCAAAGCAATACTATTTGAGAAACAACCTGAGTGTTGTGTTCAATAAAGCAGAGTTTTAAAAGGTTATCTTAAAACAGATAAGATAAGGAAACTACCGACCTTTGTAAAATTGAATAGCTTTGGGGGAGAGATGATCACAAAGCTTATGGAAAAGAGAGATACAATATTGTAGTGAAATGCTGTGGAGTATGTTATTAGAAAACTTAAAAGACAGACCAAAAGATAACTAGTTAGACAGATCCCATGTTAATGTGTTACATTAGTGACATGGGAATGTGTTAACTTTTGTCAGCTTTATGCTTAGTATTTCATTTTCCAACTTTGCTTGCTCATCCAACTCTTTTCTATCAAAAAATGGAACTTTTGGGAAGTCCTAAGATTAGTGTTGCCCAAAAGATCTTGTGAGAAAATATCATGGTTTTCTTTTTTGGTATTGACAATGTTGATTTTAAACAACTTGAGCCTGATGAAACA
Organism: Dipodomys merriami; assembly: GCF_024711535.1. NCBI lineage: Eukaryota > Metazoa > Chordata > Mammalia > Rodentia > Heteromyidae > Dipodomys > Dipodomys merriami. Next base: position 196,426 of record NW_027202450.1, on the reverse strand, counting down.
CTAATTATCTCTTAATAGTATTTTCACTTATTACACCAAAGATCACTATGTTACATGTTTTTCCCCCTAGCACTTTGTGTCAGAATTTGGTCTTGTTTCTACGTCTTGTCTTTTCAGGTCCTCAAACATGAGTGTTGTGCCCAGACTAAACTCTAGACAAGCACAGATAAACCCAAACACAACTTACCAGCTGTTACCATCTTGTGTCTCTTCTGCCCAGTTCTAGGTTCAGGTTACCTGGTTGGATACAGGCAAACCTACAGGGAAGTTTTACAGTAGGACAAGCTGTATTGATAAGCCAAAGGAGATGGATAATAATATGCCTATTTAATTCAATTTATAAAAATATGAGTATCTCCATAACCTCAAAATGACAGAGTGAAATTAAACATGACTTTTTAAAATTTATCTTCCTAAAGAGTGTTCAGACTTAGAGCTCCTCAAGGGTTCTTCGAAGCAATTAGGTTGTTGGTGGAGCAAACTCCCTTCTTGGTGTAATTTCACCTCTCTTGTTTTTCACTCTGGCAGTCAGACTGAGCATGCAGTCCACAGCAGGTAGAGTTGTAATGCTCAGTCAGCTAGTGACAGCAGAGAGAACTGCACAGCAGCTCCTTGAAGATACCCTAAATGTGAGACAAGCTGTGCTTCTGAGACCTGTAATTGTTGTAGGTGACAGATTAAGAGTGATTTATAGAGTGAAATAAAAACTAGCTTGAATAGTGGGCAAAGGCAATCATATTAAAATGTAATTTAGCTTTACTAATTTTGTTTGTATTTCTACATTGTTTGTATTCTACATTGTTTGTATTTCTATAATTTTGTTTGTATTACTACATTGCTCTGTTACCTTTTAAAAATATTTTTCCTTGTAAATGTGATGTACAGAGGGATAACATTTACATATGTCTTGTATTAAGTACATTTCTTTTTGAACGGTGTCACCTCTTCCCTTGTTCTCTCCCAGGTTTTTCCCCTCGTGATCCATTTCCCTGACAAGTTATATAGTTCATTTCAACATAGTGTCTAGTGGGTGTCACTGCTGAATTAATTCACCCTTTATCCCAAATACATTTATCTATTACTTTTCTTCTGAGGAATTTAGAGTACTCTATCATCAGTAAGAAAACACAGAACAAGCTGTAAGTATTCCCATTCCTATTATCACTCAGGGAGAGTGAGATTTTTGTCCCAACATTTCTCTACAAGGAGAAGTTCCACTTCAGAGATGGAAGCAGTGAAAATACAGCATAAGCTTTTCTCTTTTCTATAACTGTACTAAAAATGGATTTTTTTAGCAAAAGTTGTTGCAATGAATTGGAAGAGAAAAATAATGAAAATAATAGGACATGGGTGAATTAATTGGAACTATTGTGCTATCAATCTCTTATTTTCTACACAATGGGTTATTAAATGATAGACAGATGTATTCAGATTATTTCAAACAATTATTTGAAAGCAATATAACTAAATATAAAAGTGGATGGGTATACTTTCCAAGTTATTAGAAAAATATCAATGATAGTATAAGCCACTATCCCCAGAAATCTGGAGGCACAGGACAGAGGATTACAAAGGAAAATCCAGCTGGGCAACACAGTGAGTTCAAGACCAGCATGACATTCAAACACACACACACACACACACACACACACACACACACACACACACACACACACACACACACACACACACACACACACAAAAATATGTGAATTTAAAGCAGTTTGGAGGGATAAGAAGGTAAATCTGCACTGTAATTGGAATTTCTACACATTGTTCTCAGAAATTAACAGTCCATGGTGATAAACTAGTAACCGTGCTATATTCTCTCTCTGTACAGATTAAAATAACTATAGATTCATATAGGACATGCATGAGTCTTAAAACTTCATGAAAGTGATAAAGAAAAAAACCCACATGGTTACATACAGTATGATTCTATTTATGTAAAATTCTGTAACATGTAAAGCTTTGTCTAGGAAACAGGCTACCAGCACAACCATGTTCATTGCAGCATTCTTTATCCTAGCCAAGGTATGGATTCAACCCAGATGCCCTCATAGGAAGAATGGATCAAGAAAATTCAGTATATATACAGAATGAATTTCTACTGATCCATCAGGAAGCATGATATTGTCCTGTTATAAGGAAACGAAAAGAGTTGAAAAAATTATACTAAGAGAAGTAAGCTAAACTCAAACAAACATCAGTTGCATTGATTCCCCCATTTGTGGTAAGTAGACTGTTCCTATAAATTTACAAGTAAACACACTGAATGGCAAAGCAAAAATACACACTTGAACATGATCAATTATAGAGGTTTCTAGGCATTCACACACAAGGAAACCAAAGGAGGACTTTTTTTTGTCTGTAGTGGGGCTTGAACTCTGGGCCTGGGTACTGTCCCTCAGCATTTCAGCCCAAATCTAGCACACTACCATTTGTGCCACAGCACCACTTCCCGTTTTCTAGTGGTGTAATGGAGATAAGAGTCTCACAGACTTTCCTGCCCCAGCTGGCTGTGAACCATGATTCTCAGATCTCAGCCTTCTGAGTAGCCTTCTACAGGCGTGAGATACCAGCGCCCAGCTCAAAGCAGGATATTTTAAAGAGAGCATCACATAGACACACTGTGCATTTGATTATATAAAATAATGTTTATCAAAATGAACTCTAGCAAAGGGAAATAAGAGGTTTTATCTTTGTTACTTATTTTGTTTTCTTTTGATTTTATTTTGTTTATTTTTATCTGTTTTTGGGATGAAAGGGTGTGAACAGAAATGGTGGGACAAAGGGTGAATAAATGCAGTAGTGGTACTCACTAGATATTATGGTGAAAATGAACTATACAATTTATTGGTAGGTACAGAGGGAAAAACTGGGAGAGAGCAAGGGAAGGCATGATGTTGTTCAAAAATAAATGTAATCTTTGTTCTGACATATAACTGTAATTTCTCTGTCATCATCTTTACCCTAGCAATTAAAATGCATGAAAGAAAAAAGAAATAAACTATGGTTGTTTGGGATTTAGTGAAGAAATAATTAATAAAAAACAGTCTACAATAAATATGTTACCTTTTAACATAACAGTGGTGCATGAAAATGTGGGCATTACAAAGCTAATAGACCTAGAAATACAGTAACTAGTAAATATAATGCATTCAATTTTAAATGTCAAGCTAGTATCTGGGAATGCCAAAATGGAATGAGTTAGATCAACAGTTGATCACAGCTGCCCCAAAGAGGAGGGAAATACTAGCTGACCCAAGAGGCATTGAAAACAGAATCTAACTTTGTGCTTTTAAGCAGAAGTAAAAGGAAGAACATAAGAATCCACATTAGTAGATTTGTTCCTCATTGGAGCATAGTTTACTCTTAGTGAAACTTCTCTATATGCATACAGGGTTGAACAAATAAGGAAATAAGTTGTACATGAAGGAAACAAGCTGTTCACTGCCGGAGAAGCAAGTTACAAACTAATAAGCAGGAGGGAAAGGAATAGACTGAGACTTTTAGTAGTGAATTACAGTCAGAGAAATAAGCATAAGCAGAACATACCTAAATTAACACACATAGTCAGACAGAATTTGAAATAAACATAGCATAGAAGCATGCATAGGTGAACACATAGGCCCTTTGCTCTTTAAACTAAAACATTGAGGACTTAGTGCACTCATATTCCAGTAGCCAAGAATATACAGGATCTTAGTTAGCAAATAGTATTCTCAATAAATGAACCTGGATATTCTGAAGAACTGACTTATTTTAGCATTGTAACAAGACACATGAAAAGTATAGTTTAGAGATTATTATTGCTTCGATTTTAAAAACAGCACAAATAGCAAATAAAAAAGATAAAAACTAAAAAGTTAAAACATAGGGAAAACTATTCTAAAACTAATGAAAAGCAAAATGAACAACCAATAGCCCAAACTGGAATAATGCAAAAAAATAAATAACAGCTAATTGTGATGACATATGCCAGTCATATCAGGTAAAATGAGGGCCTCAAATAGGGGAACCACATTCTCTATGGGTACTTTGAAAGACCTTATCTCAAAAATAAATAGTGAAAAATAAAAATAAAAGGGCTGGAAGAATAGCTTAGTGGTAAAGTGTATCCACTCGTATTCCATAAGTTAAAAATAAATAAAAATAATGCTGAATTATATTTTGATCTCAAAATAAAGTATATCTGTGTATATAGAGAGGGAGACTGAATTTTTTTGTAAAATTCGGTTTATTTTCACAGAGAAATTCTAAGAAGGAAAACTAAAAGGAAACTGAAAATTGCTACCATTAGGATGTATGAAATAAGTGAATGAATAGAAGTAATTTTGTGGTGAAAGTGTTCTCATAGTCTCAAAATCCATGTTCCAAAAGAGTTAATTATCTCATGTTTCAGTAGTTTTAATGTATATAAATAAAGTTTGATACTTGTCTCACCAAGAAAGCTCACCCTCCTTAATGGAGGCTGGATTTAGTTACTTGTGTTAATGAAGTGAAAAGGGAAGAGTAGTAGTTCTGGAGAGAAGAATCCTGGGATAAAGAAAAGTAACTACAAGTTTGAGTTGTTGTCACTCATTAGAATGCCATATTGCTATCCAGAACTCCTAGATAAAATGTTAGGATAAAGAAAGAGATTTTATTGTAGAAATACTGTACAGAGGGGTTACAGTTACACGAGTAAGGTAATGAGTACATTTCCTATTGAGCATTGTTACCTCCTATTTTGTTTTTCCCCTACCATCCCTTCCCTCCCCACTACCCCGCAATATGTAAAGTTCATTTTCAACATAGTGTCTTGTATATCTCATTGTTACAATGTGTCAATTTGTATCCTTATTTCAGAATTTTGTAACACATTTTTCTAATTTGGGAAAAGAAGGTAAAAAGCAAAATGCTATTTTTCTTAAGCAGCCTTGCTGCATCATAATGATTAGAATTCTCTGAAAGTACTACTCAATATAATTTGAAAGTGTCCAGGTGTTGGGAAAAAAACGAATATCAGCTAACTTTATAATGAATATTGCAAGAGACATGAAGGTACATGTTAGGTGGTTTTCTCAAATTAGATCAAGGAACAGAAAAAGAATATTAGTGAGAAAAGTTGGTGTATTTGATGTTGGTATAATTTGTGGAGGGGAAGGGAAAAAACAAATTGTTTAAATAGAGATACAGGTGGACCCATTGAAACAATGAGATGTACAAGATGTTATGTCAAAAATGAACTTTATAACTTTGGCACAAGGGTGGGGGGGAGACGGGGATGGAGGGTGGAGATGGGAAGGGGAAACAAAGGAGGAGGCAACAATGCTTGATAAGAAATGTACTCATTACCTTGCCCATGTAATTGTAACCCCTCTCTATGGTATTTTCACAATAAAACAAACAAAACAAACAAACAAACCAAAAAGTTGGTGAAATAATAGTCTTCTCATCTTTAGAGTCTATAAATGATAGCTCCTTAGTTTTAATAATGTTATGTCAGGTCAGACAGCAGTATCACAGAAAGAATGTATATGTGTATTTTAGTTATAATTCTTTGTATATGCATTTAGACACAAGTGGTTTTTTACATATTTAGATTTCAAAGATCTGGATATATTTTAAATAGCTAAAATACAAATCTATGGATATACTTTGGTTCCTAAATAATTTCATTTTAGGATTTTTTTTACTAACAAATAAGATGCTTAAAAAACAAACATGCATTTTAAAACATTTTTATCACAAGTGTTAGAAATATTTCAGCAACTGTACATTGTCTTCATGGGAATCTTTATGCTAAAAGCTTAAAATTTTACAAATTATATAAATCAAATTTACAGGATTGTCTAATCTGAGCAGTGATATAAAACATTCAAAATAGTTCAATCTTATGTAAAATTTTAGCATATATTTACATAGAAAGGAAGTTTAATACTACTCAGCAAATCCTTGTAATTCTTTTCTGATCCAAATTTTCTACGATCAAATGTTCTTACCCTAATCATTACTCCAAATACCCAATAAATAAAGTATTTAAAGGTAGAAAAGTTCCACTGTTAATCAACTTGATATCATAGTAAGTATTACTTCTACTCTTTGGAAGTCAAGCACTTTACTTAGCCTAGAAAAAAGCTATGCAATTACCAAAAATAGTTGTTTTTAAATGTTAGGTAAAACCTTCATTTCTTTCTATTTACTGACAACCCTGGCATGTTTCAAATTCTTTTTGAGAAACTGAAATAATAATAACATGCATCACAACCAAGATTCCTTTATGTCTGCCTTTTATATGATTTTCTTTCTTTTGGATCCCTGGCCTCTTTTTCTTTCTGCAGAAGTCATTTTGCACTGCTCAGTGGATATAGTGTAATTTAGATAATGTTCCTTCTTCATTAATTTATGTTCTTCATTTAGGATCAGTGCCCAGTAAATTAACTTTAACTTCTATATCCCTGTATCCCTTTGCATCTTAGAGGGTGATTAAAGGTGACAAATATGGAAGTAACCTTCCATTTAAGTAATGTAAATAAATAAATTTAAGATTATATGTATTCTATTTTACCAAGTAAAACAAATTCCCACTTTTAATTTCTCCTAGTATCTTCCATTTCATAAGACTTAAGAAGGTATTGTATAAATGAAGTAGTCTGTAGAATTTTAAAATACCTGAAACATCTGGATGTTTAAAAAGTTTTATAATAGGCCAGAGACATTTCAAGTTAATACATAATGAGAGAAGAGAATACATGAACTTACAAGGGCAATAAAGGTTTCAACGAAGGTCATTTCCGAAGGTTCCACATAATTCACTTATTTTTCAAAATGACAAAACTTCCTAACCATACAAGCAACCCAATTATCCAATTTTCCACTTTATCATCTTTAGATTTTCTTATTATCTGAAGTCTCGTAAACCCAGAATGTATGGTAATGATTAACTTAAAACTCTAGAGCTTGTTTTTAGTTGTTACTACTGACATGTGAGTCATAGTACTGCTCACATAGTACTGTTAACTGTCTACACCCAAGTCAAAAGCCATATCATGTACTAAAGATACATGTTGAGACTATCATATTTTATTTGTTGGACATTTGATCCGGATAACATGTCAGAAAAATGAGAAGGATATCAATATGGAATATAGATATCTATGATAGCTTTTTGTCTTGAAGGTAATATTTTCATAGACCAAATGAAATTGATCATATTAATGAAATATGGAGAAAAGCAGTAGCCTATAAGTGTTTTCTAGCCTGATGAGTTACAATAAAGAGTCATAGAGGGAGTAATAAAATCTTGTCCTGTATACCACTGTTTATGAGGAATTTAATGTTTTGGTTTTGCATGGATCATCATACTCGGTATATACTTGATGGAATTATGACAATAGAATTTGCAAGACAGACACAGTAAACACCATGTATGGACACATTCATTAATCATATGCAGATCTGAAGGGAAACGTGGAAATCTGAAGCTGTTTAGGGGGTCTCATTTTTCCTTAGATTTTTTATTCTGACATAAACAGCATGCTCATGAGAAAGCAGGACAATTTTTTGTTTCTTACACAATTGCACGTTTTTGGTGGAAAATATATTGAAAACAATATTTTTCATATCTTAGTATTCCATGTAATTTATTTTGCCAGTAACATGGAATCTGAACAAAAGTGTTTCTAGCATTTGTTGTCATTGTCTGTGTGTGTCAATATGTCTTTACTTGTGTGTGTGTGTGTGTGTGTGTGTGTGTGTGTGATTGTACCATGGCATGAACTATCCTCTGTCGGCTTTTTCACTCACAAGTAGTACTCTATCATTTCACACACGCTTCCGGTCTAGCATTCACTTTTTACTAGCTACTTGGAAGTGGAGTGTCTTGGATTGTTTTTTGTCCTGGCTGGTTTTAAACTGCAATCCTCAGATTTCAGCCTTGTGATTAGCAAGAATTTCAGTCATGAGCCATTGCCACTAGGCAATAATAGCATTTTTGTAATATTCTAAAATCCTTATGTGATAAGTAAAATGAATTAAAATAGGAATACTATTTGCAATGTTCAAAGTATGCATATAAGAGTCAATTTCACTTTTAATAAAATTTTCATTTATGGTCATCTCATTTCCAAATAAACATAACAGCAAAAGTCCAGTGAAGGGCTGTGTTTTGCTTCCTTTTCTTGCTTACTTATGTATGTTGGGGAGGATAAAAGGGGGCATAAAATGGAAGACCAAAAGGTGAACAAATGCTGCATTGGTATTGCTCACTAGATACTATGTTGAAAATGAACTATACAGGAAGGGGAACAATAATAAATGGTGAGACAAAGGACAAATGGGGAACCAATACAACAGCAATATTCACAAGACACTATGTTGGAAGTGATCTGTAGAGCTTGAGGGGCAGGGAAAGAGGGAGAAGAATGAGGGAGGGGATCACAAGTTATGTAAGAAGTGTACTTATTACCTTACTAATGGAACTGTAACCCCTCTGTACATCACCATGGCATTAAAATAAAAAAAAAAACTTTTGGGTGAGGAAAGGTGGGGCTAGAAACAGAGAGAAGGGAGAGAAAGTGTGATATTGTCCAAACAGAAATGTACTCATTACCTGACTTATATAAATGTAATCCCTCTGAATATCACATTTATAATAACAATAAACTCGTAAAACTTCCGTGTTCCTTATATTTTACATCTCACAGAAGCTTAATGAAAAATTAAAATATTTTATTATTTCTCCTGAGAACCAATGTCAGGAAACTGTTTTAAAGATATTTTTAGTAGGAAAGAAGGAAGAAAATGAGAGATGGAGGGAGGGAAGAAAGGAAAGGAAGGGAAGAAGGAAGAAAGGAAAGAAGGAAGGAAGAAAGGTGATTTCCACTTCCTTGTTTGTGCCCAGTAAACATATTGCTGATAGAACCACGTTTGCTCAGTAAATTGAGGTTATTATGCAAGATAAAATTTTAGACATCCCACTGGTAGAAAGAACTTCTGAGAGCAAAGGCCTTGCCTTAGGTAATTTTGTATATCAACGTATGTCAATGTTTTCCTTGTATAAAAATGGCTTCCGTTATACGGGGAACAGAGAAATGACCCTGAAGTCTTAAAAACAGTTTTTAAGAAATAGTTAATTTCTTTTGTTTTACTTATTTTTTAGTCTTAGTTTTATTTTAAATATGATATACAGAGGGAGTACAGTTCTATAAATCAGGCAACGAGAACATTTCTTTTTGAACAGTGTTACCCCCTTCCTAATTCTCTCTCGGTTTTTCCCTCATGTCTTGCCCCTGCACATGTTGTATACTGCCACGCCTACTCCAGTGGAGTCGGCTTAGCATGGGAAACCATCTTTCAGACCTAAGAAAGGAGCTTCAGAGACCTATCTCTGAGTATTGGGACTTCACCGAAGTCTACCTCAGAGAATAGGGCTTTACAGAGACCTGTCTCCCAGTTTTGGGACTTCGCTGAAGTCTACCTTGGAGAATAGGGCTTCTAAGAGGCCTACTCCTGGAAAGGCTGGCAAACCCCTGGGAAAGATGTGTTTCTGTTCTTGCTTTTCTTTTCTTCACTTTGTAAGAGTGCCTATTAATCTTTTACTGTTTCTACTGCTCTTTGTACTTACTCATTGTCAACATTCCCTTATTCAAAGCTCTTTCTTAAGAGTGTTGACAACTCCAATATCTGATGAGTGTCTTAAAAATATGACTAACTCACCATAGTTAAGTGCTACCCTGAAACCCCTCTTATGGAGGCTAGTAGACAAGTCATAAGCAAATATAAAAGTATTGGGGGTTTCACGACTCACTTCAGCAGAAGGAATTGTTTGTAAGGGATTTACAAGAAGCTGTAGGCTCAGCTAGAACAGAAAGAATGTATGGCAATTGCTGAGATAATTATTTAGGAGAAAGAATTTTCTGCTATTTACTAAGAGACTTGCTAGATCCAGGTCTCCTTGAAGTTTACTATTAAAGAAGAAACAGGAAAGATCTTATGGGAAAGTTAAAGCCTCTATAAAGATAGGTAATGGTTAATTGGTGACAAACATCGTAATCGTTGTATTTCTTAGAGATAAGCTGGAAACAAGTGCCTATCAGGTGACCAGCTGGTGACCACCCAAAAATGAAGCCATGCAGCAAGATTGTGTAACCTTTTGCCCTTTCTCATGAAGACTTCTGTTATAAAAGTTTGTTATCCTCTGCATTAAATCGCACTCAGCATCCACTCCTCTTGTGTGTGAGTTGTCTGTTTGCCATCTCCCCATCCTATTCCAGGTTCCTCCCCTAGGTGTCCTCCGTCGTCCCGACAGAACCCGGTCCGCGGAAGTATACTTCCTCAACACAGTGTCCAGTGAGTATCACTAGCACATTTGTTCACCCTTTGTTCCACCATTCCTCTCCTCCACCCTTAGTCTCCCCTAAATAGATAAAATTTACATATAAGACAAAAATTACAGAAAACAATAACAGCAACAAAGGAGAAATACAATTAAAATGAAAAAAGCAATGAAACATCTCATTTATTTTTATGTGTAGCATTTTAGATGATCATATGCACATATCAATTGTGGCTTTGTGATCCTCTCCTAAAAATCTCCTCCTTTGGTCTCACTGTGGTGTTTTACCATCCAGTGTGTTTACTTGCAGATTTGTAGGCTCTAGTTAGAATAAATGAGGGAAACCAAGCAACCTATGTTTCTGTGGATCTGGTTTACTTCACTTAACATAATTTTTTTCTAAGACAAAAGCTGTGTGAGTGACTACAAATTGTTAAGCAGGTATTCTACCACTTGAGCCATGTCATAAGCCTTGATTTTTCATTTATTCATTCATCTGTTGAATTTTACAATGCTTAGACTAAACTATATGTGATCTATCAACAAAAGGTGGAATTTCTGTAGAACAAAATGTATATGAATATGGTTTCTATTGCACTGCATTCACTCTTCTCTTCATGAACTGAGATGACCAATGCACATGGGAGGAGATGAAATGAATGATGGAGGCACTGTGACACAGGGACATGAACACAAGCACCTCAATACTGTGAAACTTGGTCTAATAACCAGGAAGAAGATTATGACTAATGAATAATCACATACAGGTTATGAATGTGTTGTACACAGAGTGCTTCAAGCATATGGATTTTTTACTTCTAGACATTACCATGTCATATTTGTGGACAATAATTAAAAGGGAGACTGGCACTATAAAAATTAAAAGCATAAATAAGAGAACTACTGTACTAATATACATATATATATATATATATATATATACACATGTTGCAATATCATATATAAAAGAATATTTTGACCTATCCATTGCACCTATGATAATGTTTCTTAAAAATAGGCATTTATGCCAAGATTTAGTTACAAGGATTTTATTGTAGTATAATATAAAACAAATAAAAATTATCTGTACAACTAGCAGAATTAAATAATTTCTTGCCTTGTAGTATTATATTATTTATATCACATATATATGATATTATGATATAATATATGTGATATACTACATATATGATGTAAAATTATTTATTTATAATTTACACATGTATTAAAAATAAAATGTCTTTATTAATATAGGCAAGTGTGTACGTATTGTTAGTAGAATGTTTCGTGTACTTGTATGTAACTACTACTCTTTGGAGATTGTTCCACGAAATTGAACTCTGGGCCTGAGCACTGTCCCTCAGCTCTGCAGCTCAAGGCTAGCGCTCTACCACATGAACTACAGCACTACTTCTGGTTTTCTGGTGGTTTATTGGAGATAAGAGTTTCATAGACTTTCCTGCCCTGGCTGGCTTTGAAAAACCATCCTCAGATCTCAGCCTCCTGAGTAGCTAGGATTACAGGCATGAGCCACTGGCACCCATCTACGAATTTCTTTTTTGTCTGTATCATTTTCTGTCTGAGCACATGAATCACTTCAATACCAAGAAACCAATTTTTAATATTCAAAATAATTTTTGCTAGACATGTTTATATTTAACACAATTTTTGTTAGACACGTTTATATTTTTCTTTATATATTCTATTGTAGTAAGTAGAACTTACAAAATAAAACTTTTCTTTTAAATAATAACTATTTCAGTTTGGATAATAATAGCTCATAACTATAGTGCTAACTACTCCAGAGGCTGAAATCGGAAGTTTGTGGTTTAAACCCAAGTCAAGCTGAAAATTCTACAATATTCTTTACTTATCTCCAATTTAGTACCACCACCACCAATAAAAGTAACGGAAGTAGAAGTGCAGCTCAAGTGATAGGGAGCCAGCTATAAGTGAATCCTCATTCACACACACACACACACACACACACACACACACACACACACACGCACACACACACAAACACACACGGCATGCTATTACAGCATGTGGACCATTTGATGCCCTTCCTTGGACTTATGGTGGACTTTGGAAGAGTAAATCTTAAATCTGGCCCTCTTTTTCATATTCCTGTTGATCATTTTCCCTTTCATCGTCCCTATTTTCCCCTTAAATTCTTTCTTGTTCTCCATTAGAAAACAGAGAGAATTATTCAATCTAAGTTTTTTGTTAAAGAATTCAAATTGGCCTCATTAGTCAGCTACAACTTATTTAGGTTCTCAATCTTACCTATTAAAATTTTTGTTATAAAGTATAAGGAAAATGCTGTTAGTGTAGTATGTGTGTATTCTGTTTTTAGGTGGTTTACATTTTCAGTTGTTTCCTTTATGCAGTTAGAGTCGTGTTGTATGTAAAATGATATGTTTGTCTATTTGTTTCCAGTAGAAATGGATAGTAAGAATTTTCCTCAAGCTCCATTTTCTTTAAGAATAGCTGTGGTGTTAACACCTGTTTCATGTACTTTCTTCCTTACAGTACTCTTTTTTTAATGTGTTATGTGTGCCAGTATTGGGGCTTGAACTAGGGCCTGAACACTGTCCATTAGTTTTTCTTTCTCTTTTATTTTCATTCAAGGCTTTGCCATTTAAGCCATAGCTCCACTTCTGCATTATTTGCATTATTTTAATCAATTAATTGGTGATAAGGGTTTCCACAGACTTTCTTAGTATGGCTTGATTTGAACCTGATCCTCAGAGCTCAGATTCCTCAGTAACCAGGATTACAGGCATGAGCCCCTGGCACCTGGCTACCATTACCCTTCAATGCTTACTCCAAGGCTGTTTAGTCAATGCAGAATGTGCAATGATAGAGAAAATTAGCATGACCCCTACCTTTTTTTTTAGTCCGTCGTGGGGCTTGAAATCTGGGCTTGGACACTGCCCCTCAGCTCTTCAGCTCAAGGTGAGCACTCTACCACTTGAGCCACTGGTTTCCTAGTGGTTTATTTGAGATAAGAGTTTCACGGACTTTCCTGCCCGGGCTGGCTTTGAATCGCGATCCTCAGATCTCAGCCTTGGGAGTAGCTAGGATTACAGGCATGAGTCATGGGCAGCCGGCGACCCTTACCTTCTTTAATGGTCCTTCCAAGGCCACAAGGGCCTCTGTTTCTTACATATTGCAAAACTCACTAAACAATATAAGCAATAATTAGGAAGTGAGATATAGGTGGTAAGTTAAGCCACACTATCAGCAGTAGCTGTCTTTATTCAACCTTTCATCTTACTCTCATTTAATATCATCTAATTTAATTTATTCTCTCATGGGAAGCAAATAGAATCAGCAAATAATAATTATTGTTCCTCATATCAGGTGAGTCATGCTAAGATGCTTTCCAAAAATAATAATAAGAGTTTACTGAGCTAGAACAGGGAATACATAAGCAGGTTAAGTTCATCTGTCCTGTTACATATTGCACACTTACTAAAACAGAGTGGGGACAGTGCCCAAGCCCAAAGTTCAAGCCCCACGACTGACAAAAAAAAAACAAAAAAGATAAAAAACAGAGTGAAATGGTCTCTTTATATTAAAAATGCCTTCTCAGGTAAGCTGGGCTATTTCTAATTTCTTTTTTTTTGTCAGTAGTCGGGCTTGAACTCAGGGCCTGGGCACTATCTCTGAGCTCTTCAGTTCAAGGCTAGAGCTGTACCACTTGAGCCACAGCTCACACTTCTGGCTTTCTCTGTGTATGTGGTTCTGAGTAATCAAACCCAGGGCCTCATTCATGAGAGGTAAGCACTCTACCACTGAGCCACCTTCCCAGCACTATTTCTAAACCTTTAAGGACAGGATAGATAGAAACTGATCCCTAGGCTCCTCCTGGGGTTATGAGACAATCCCTTACTAACCTGGCTGTCAGGTCTGGCAGAGCATCCATGGTAGAGAATATGATGACTGATATGATAGGACATCTAGAAGGTTCACAACATTGACAGTGGGAAATGGTTTCTTCATTTTAGTAACTAGCTTGACAGGCTTAGCACTGGAGGAAATGTATCACAATGCTGCTGTGATTCCTGCTTTAGGGAAAGGCAGGGAGATGATCAGAACCACTGTTTTTACTGTAGAGCCTTGCATATTTTTGATGCTCTCTTAATTTCATGGAAGTAGAAAGTCTAAATCTACTTGGACAATTACAAAAGAAATGATGAGAAATTCCATGAGCTAGCAAGTGATATTTCACATAATAATGTGAGAATGCTGACTAAATATTACACATATCATAGAACCTACAGGAAGGAAGGGCAGAGATAAGCAATAAAAAATCTTTGCATGGGATAATTGTCTTCTTAATAACAATAATAAACAAGAATCATCCTATTAACTACATTTGTGAATGATAATACCTGAACTTGCAATGTATATGGTAATAGTTTTAATAGTTTATTTCCCTTTTAGATTTCCTTGTTGGAAAAGGCTGGATTTGGAGGTGTTCTTCTATATATTGATCCTTGTGATTTACCAAAGACTGAAAATTTTAAACATGACATTTTCTTTTTTTATTTTATTTTATTTTATTTTATTTTATTTGAGAACATACTGTACAGAGGGGTTACAATTACATGGGCAGGATAATGCGGACATTTCTTACCAAGCATTGCAGCCTCCTCCTTTGTTTACCCTTCACATCCCTTCCCAGCCTCCCCCCTCCCCCCCACCCAATCATACACCCCCTCTCCCCCACACCGACATTGTAAAGCTGGTTTTGACATGACATTTTGTACTTCTCATTGTTGCAACAGGTCCACCTGAATCCTTAAACGACTTGTTTGTCCCCATCTCCTCCACATGTTATACTGACATCAAATATAGTGAAAGCGGGGGTTACACTGTGGGGGAGGGACATACAGAGCAACAAAGAAATAATCTTATAAATGCGTTAGAAACACATGCATGAAAGAAACGAAAACATTAAAATACATATTTAAGGGTTCATTTTCCTAACATCACATTATCTGACCTTTTCCGCTTGACTCATACCTATACTAGATATTGCAAATAAGGGAAACCATAGGACCTATGTTTCTTTGGGCCTGGCTTACTTCACTGGCTTGGAAAAAATTATAAACATGACATTTTCATGGTGAACCTGAACCCTCGAGGAGACCCTTCCACACCTGGTTATCCGAATATTGGTGAATTTGTTCTTGGACTTTTTGGGTTGTGATTTGTAAGTTGATGCTAGCTAAATTAACCAAGAAATAACAAAATCAAAATTTGCACAACTACACATTTTTAAAGAGACAGCAAATATCTTATTGCACACATGAACAAATACATACATGTGAAATGTCAAAAGTGCCTTAAATCAGCTGTAATAACTCTATGACAGTCTATGTCAGCCATTTCTAAGGCTAGGGAAGCTGTCAAAGGAAATGCTAGAGAAGTCTCCCCAAAGAGAAGGAGCCTTATTGATTCCTCCTGTTTCTGGCAGCATCTGACCACAATCTTAGTATCACATATCCTTTGTCTCAGTAAGCTGTTTTGTTTCATGGTAGTCGGGATTTTGTGTCCAAGAGAAAAGGACTGATTTTGGAGCAGCTCTCTGCACCATTGAGTTTCTGTCCAATGGCTGTATCACTGACAAATACCCTGTACATTTAATTCGGTTGAGAAAAATGCTCTTTACACAGGGGGGTATTGTTTGTAAACATTTGGGTAAATGCCTAAAAGTGGGACTGCTGGGTCATAGGGCAGCTCTATGTGGAGTCTTTTGAGGAACCTCCATACTACTTTCCAAAGTGGTTGAACAAGTTTACACTCCCACAAACAATGAAGTAAGGTTCCCTTCTGTCCACATCCCCTCCAGCATCTGTTGTTGTTAGAGTTTTGATTTTTGCCATTCTAACTGGGGTGAGGTGGTATCTCAATGTTGTTTTGATTTGCATTTCTTTTATGGCTAGGGAGGTTGAGTGTTTCTTCATGTGTCTATTGGCCATCCTTCTTTCTTCTTCAGAGAAGTCTCTCTTTAAGTCATTAGCCCACTTATTTATTGGGCAGTTGTTTCTTGGAGGATTTGTTGTTGGGGGAATTAATTTTTTGAGTTCCAAGTATATTTTAGATATGAGACCCTTGTCTATTGTATGGCTAGTGAAGGTCTTCTCCCAATCCGTCGGCTTTCTATTGATCTTGCTAGCTATGTCCTTTGCCATGCAGAAGCTCTGTAGCTTAATGCAATCCCATTTGTCCAACCTTTCTTTGATTTGTTGTGTTTCTCGGTCTCTATTAAGAAAATTTCGGCCTGCGCCAAGGACACCGACATTACATTACAGACCCAGATTATTTTATAAAAGCAGAATTCAGTCATAGCAAAATTTTAGCAAAGTCTTAAGGACTTTTAAGATGATTTTTTTCTTTTTATTTGAAAATTCACAAATGTGGTATATACAGACTCTTGGTACTTATCTTCCATTCTCCTGTAATAAGAATGTTAAAATCATCAAATTCACACAATCAATGTAATAAAAGATTTACAGATTTTATTCAAAGCTCCCCAGTTTGCTACTAGTCTTTTCCGAACCTCTGCCCTTCATTCCTCTCTTTCCCTTTCCCTTCCTTTTCCCTTTCCTCCTCCTCTCTCTTCCCATTTATTCTTTCGGCACATCTGAATGCTAACATGTTTTGTAGAAGGTCCCTCAATTGAGCATGTCTGAAACTTTCTAATGAATAGAGTCAGGAGCAGTAAGAAAATCTTCTGATCTACTGATAGCATATCAATAGGTCCACAGATTTTGCATGTCTCACCTCATGATGCTTATCTTTATTCCTTCTATTACTGTGATGTTGGTTGGGTTTCCTGCTGTGTTGTTTTTCTTTGGAATAGTAAGTATCTCCTGAGAGATGCTATGAGGCTGTGAGCATCCTGTTTCTCCTCATACTTTACCCTAGGAATATGAAGAATTATCAATAGCTCCTGTCTGTTGCAACTATTCATATGGTATTTTCAATTGGTGTTTTACTATTTCTCTTATTTATTTAGAATGTGTAAAGGAATACTTCTAAAATATTGAGTAATCACATTGGCTACATACTTAAACAACAGTGAATGACTATGCAAAAATTTATGCAAAAATTACTAGATGGGCTTCTTAATTCTAATGATTATATACCAGTGAAGTACATGGTAATATCTACTATGTTCTTCAATTCTCTTGTATAGATCTCACAAGAAAACTTACATTAAAAATATAATGTTGATGGAGTGAAAACTTCCTACTTACACATGTAGTTTTATATAGTAGAAAGAAAAGGTAAAACTAAAATTCATTCTATTTTTTGGCCTAGAATAGAAGAAGTTCTGACTAACTACCATGATTTATATTGCTGGCTTTGATTCATTCAAATATTCTCAATATTCTCTGAAATATTATCAATATCTTTAAGTCTTATGGTTTTATTGATCTTTAAAAATATAATCCAATACTTCATAGATTTTTTACCTTAGGGGTAGGAATAAACTAGAATGAACGGTGTGGATTATGAATAAAACCTATAAATAATGTTTTTTTAACATCAACCAATTAACTGACTTCCTATACTACAATACTGTCAGTTAAATTATTAGATGAACTTAATTTAAAACTATTTTGATTTACAATATTAAGAACTCTATTTCTGTAATTAATTTTAGAGAAACAAAGTTCTAATGAAGATGATTAGAACAAATGAAAGTCCCAAGGGTTATTTTTAAACTGGATCATTTGGTTTTCACTATCAACAAAGTAAATCAAATGGTGTAATGCCTAGTCTATTTGATCCACTTAGATTGTTCAGCCTATTAAAATACTAACATTTTTGTTTTCTCTGTACATTATCTTACATTTCACACTACCATTTACTATTTTCTATGTAAAAGGTGCACCAATTAAACATTTGTACCATAAATGACAAATGGATACTTCCTGTATCCCCATCCTTACTTAGTTAAGAATGCCTCATCACTTCAAAGAGTTTTTTTATTTATTTTTTATTGTGAAAATACCGTACAGAGGGGTTATAATTATATGAGCAAGGTAATGAGTACATTTCTTATCAAGCATTGTTGTCTCCTCCTTTGTTTCCCCTTACCATCTCTCCCCCCACAAAGTTGTAAAGTTTGTTTTTTGACATAACGACTTGTACATCTCATTGTTGCAATGGGTCCAGCTGTATCCCTGTTTAAAGAATTTGTTTTTTTCCTTCCCCTCCACAAATTATACCAACATCAAATACAATGAAAACAGGGGTTATACTGTGGGGGATGGATATACAAAACAACAAAGAAATCATCTTATAAATACGTTAGAAACAATTACAAGAAAGAAAGAAAACTTTTGAATACTTATCTTAGGGTTTATTTCATCAACTTATCTGACCTTTTCTGCTTGTCTCAGACATATACTAGTTATTGCAAATAAGGAAAACAATGGGACCTATGTTTCTTTGGGCCTGGCTTACTTCACTTAATACAATTTTTTCCAAGCTTTCGATTTCCTAACAGGTGGGGAAATGCCATTCTTTCTGATGGAGGCATAGATTTCCATTGTGTATATATACCACTTCAAAGAGTTTTGAGTCCAATTACTCACTGACCATAATAAACCTTAGATTATCAAGACTGACTTTTCTCGTGATACAAAATTTTCAAGCTAAAACTTGGAAATAAAACACTTCAAACATAGTGCACATGCTGTCACTGTTTAAGCTCAAAATGTGTCTTATGGAATATTTATTCAGTGTCAGTATCAGTTGTTTATTGCTAGGGAGCATAACCAAATATTTCGATCTCTTCAAGTTGCATTGTACTCATAAGTTGGCATTCTTAATTGAAACTCCTTTGTATAACTATTTAGAGATAATAAAAAATTAAATAAATTGCATAAAAGAGAATATCAGTGTTCATTTCCACAGAATATAATGCAAGTTGATTGTGCTGTCTAAAGGAAACTCCACATGATATCCCATCTTGTTAATACCCTCATAATTATTTGTTAGTATGGAATTAGAGCAGAGAGTAAATTGTTGCTAAATTACCCATCTTCTCATAATTCAGAAAAGAATGCCTTGAGATATTCTATACATATGTAAAGCTTTATTTTCATTAAGTAGTAGGAGTCAAATCAGCGTTTCGTCTCTGGGTACAATGCATTGTGACAATACCACCATTTCCCTCCTTTACCCATATCTTCACCCCACCCAAGTTTCTTGATTCCATTCATATATGTACATTAAATAATATGAAATTCTTTTAACTAAAATAATCTTTTATGTTCATCAGACACATTAATGTATTTTCTTAATCCCTTGATACTTCTCAAATATACAAAAAAATATTTTGCTGTAGCTGTACACTGGTGGCTCATGCCTGTAATTCTAGCTACTCAGGAGATTGAGCTCTGAGGATCGCAGTTGGAAGCCATTGCCACTAACCACTAGAAAATTGGAAGTGGAGCCTTGATTCAAAGTGGGAGAGTGCTAGTGTTGAGCAAGAAAAAAAAACCTGAAGGACAGTGCCCAGCCCTTGAGTTCAAGCCCAGTAACTGACAAAAACCATCTTATTGTTAACTATGTAGAGCAAGAAGGAACCACACAACTTGGTAGTGAATCAAGTTTTGCACTGTGTGAGAGGGGGGTGATTCAAAATAGGCTGCAGGAGACAGAGTAACAAGAAGAAAAAGTGGTTACAACCTCATGCAGAGTATACAGAGGTGGGTGGAAATCCCTGCAGAGTATGTCAAAGGTGGCAAGTGTCAATAAAGTATTTGTTTTTAAATGACAGTGTGGAGAACAATGGGTTTAACCTTTCATGGTCCGCCAATTGTGAGTAGATGTTTTGATTTAGTAAACTTTGTTGTAGAGATTCCTTCCTATGCCTTTCCAGAGTCTAAGCCTGATGGACGGTGAGGGAGATGGGAGGCACACAGCTTTGATGATCACCTTTGTGAGGATGTCTTTAGTTTCTTTTGCTGTTTCAACTATACCAATGTATGTTTCAACATTGCATATACATGCATACATACCTGTGTGTATATATGTGTATGTGTTTTAAGTGTTTCTATACCAAAAGTATATCCTCAAACTTAAAGCATATAAGCACTGAATAGCTTAGCCAGACACTCAAATAAATGGTGTGTGAGTTACGGTAAAACCATAACTATAACACTATCAGTAACTTCTAGAAGGAGTTGTATATTCTCTAAAATCATTCGTTAGCTACATATGTTAAAACCACAAAGAAAGCTAGAGAGTTGTGGTATAAATATAAAAATAAGAGAATGAGAAATAGAAATGAGAATTATCTTTAATGAACAGTCTTTTGGTAGGGCTAAAATATGTAATAGAAAACCATTCTTCATTTTTCTTACAAATTTTATGCTGGTTATGATGTTAATTTTAGTGCTACCAGCAAGTAACTGCCTGGCAAATAAATCAAAATCAAAGCTATTTCTTTCCATTTGATTTGGTGTTGAAATGTCCTTATACTTTATTTACTGAAATTCGTATAGATTTGAAGCTTTGTGTCTATGAACCATTCTGTGCTCTTATGAATCTTTTTATCCTTTGGTTGAAATTCTGCAGAAGAATGACTTCTCAGTTGTTTTACTCTAGTGAAGTGTATCAAACAACACAGTTTACTTAATATTCCCAGTGTTACAATTCAGTGGATGTGTGTTGTTTATCTACTTCTCATTCCATATTACCCCTGCCAACCAAAACCATTCAAAGAATAAAGAGCATCACTGTAATTTGTGACAAGTCTTCACCAGGAGTTCCTGGTCCAGTTACCAGGACAAATGTCTAAAGACTGACATGAGTTAGTACTAAATCAACTGAGACAATGTTGAACTATGCCCTGACTAGAACAGCAGAAAATATAAATATGTGTCTAGTTGTCAAAGCAATATGTTTGATATTCACAACATGAAATGCCTTGACACTTGTTTGGGGAAAAATAAATTGTGCCTGCGTTCTTTCCATTTCACTCTCTCTGACTTGTGTTTCTTGGCATGTGTTTTAAAACCTTAGATGTGCATGAAATATATATTTCCACTTGACTGTTAGAAACCGTAAAGAGGATTATTAAGCACCAAAAAATTTCATAAATTTAAGTATCAAGTATGAAAAATATGAGTTATATAAGTTCAAAGCCAGTTTTGTTAACAAAAATTTCATCTTTCTCTGCAAGGAAACTTCCTGTTGATCATTGACATACCTAAGATTATAGCCTATGGAGAACAATTTTGAGTGGTTATTGTTCTTAAGAGATCAGTGTGTTCCCTAATACATTTGTCATTCAAAATATTCTTTATTGTTGTGCTGGGAAATCTTTACTTTAAACAAGTGGCCAATAATGAGATTTTACTATCAGAGTTCTACATAAATATGTAGTGAATTCTGATAATAATAAAAACCATCTGCTTAAAAATATTTACCAATGAATCCTGAGTTGTTTAACTTGTGTTCTAGCCATATTCTACCAATATGATTTTGTCTTTATCATACAAGTTAAATAAGGGAGGTAAGAAAATAACGGAGACAATGTGATCTGATATCAAATCAACAATTTAAATTTAATGCTGAAGAAGTTGAGATTTCGTTTTACATTCAATATATGCTGGTGGGCAGCATTCAAGGAAAAATATAAAATACAGATAGAAAAATCTAAACCTATAAACTGTACCAATTATAGCATCAAAAATTTGATTGAACTATTTGTGGTAACCATAATCTGAGAGCACGTCTATCACGAACAGTAACCACACTTTGTAAAGTGAATAAATAGAACAATTAATTAATTTTAAAAAAGGAACAATATTAACAAAATTGAGTTTGTTCATCTATGAAATTATGTAGGATATTTTGTTGGAATAAATTTAAAATCTGTCATTTCTCTAGTTATACTTATTGTTGGAAAATGCAGTTATCTTTCTCAAAGACTCACAATGTTCTTTAATAATGAGTACAATTCATGGGTCTTGGAAATAAATGAGGAAATATCCATAAAATAATCTAAAGAATAGGAATAGACCTGAGGAATCAAAAAGTCTGTTGATCAACATATTTCATCCTCCCACTCAATTTTCATGTGTCCAAATCTACAATGTTGAGGGCTTCTTATCTGTAATGTGGGATTTTTCTCTTGATAATCTTAAAAATCCTACAGAAAATATTGCAGGCATGACTAATATGCAAGTATAAAATGACAAAATTCCATATGTTATTTTTATATTCACTAATCAAATGGTAAAACAACATAAAGACAATAGCAATCCCCTTGTAAGCCCTCAAGTTAATAACAACCCCTATTATTGCATTTCATTAACAATCAGGTCTTCTGAATTTTTCCCAAAAATTTGCATAAAATCATTTCAGTTTGTATAACTAGAACAATGCTAAACCATAGTATTATTTGTATTTACCATTCAATATAATGTATGTACTATGTTTTATTTAAAATATATACAATATATAAATATATAACACATAAATAATATATGTAACATAATTAGATATGTATATATTATATGTACATTATATTATAATATTTATGTGAGTATGTATATGTAGAGAAACAGACACAGAGAGAAGAGTCACAAAAGAATGTATACTGGAACTTCTTGTATTTCTCAACAATACTGGTAGAAATAAGAAATTTTTTAGTTTAATTTTTGCAATTTTGAATTTTTCATTTTTATTGTATGTATTTTGTGTGTATTTGTATGTATTGTATGTATTTTATTGTATTTTTATTGTATTTATTTTTATTGTAAAGTTCCCATAGAGAGGGGTTATAGTTACATGAGTAAGGTAATGAGTATATTTCCTATTAAGCATTATTACCCCATCGTTTGTTTTTCCCTTAGCATAATCTCATGCAGTCATATGTGCATAGCTTTTGAGGTTTTCTGCTTGTTTGGTAAGATTTTCCTAGACATATGCTAGTTATTACAAATGAGGGAAACCATGGGACCTATGTTTCTTTGGGACTGGCTTACTATACTTATTGTAAGTTTTCCAAGTTTTTCCATTTCATAACTAATGGGATCATATTATCCCTTCTGATGAAGGCATAAAATTCACACACACACACACACACACACACACACACACACACACACACACACACACACACACACAAACACACCACATTTTCTTGATCCATTCATCTATTGAGGGGCATCTTGGTTGGTTCCATATCTTAGCTATAGTGAATAATGCTGTAATACACATAGTTATGCTGGTAGCTTTAGTATAGCCTAGTTTGTGATACTTTGGGTAAATGGCCAAAAGTAGGATTATTGGGTCATAGGGGAGGTCTATGCTGAGTCTTTTGAGGAACTTCCATACTGTTGTCCAAAGTGGCTGAACAAGTTTACATTCCGAACAACAAGGAAGTAGGGTTCCTTTTGGTCACATTCCCTCCAACATCTGTTGTTATTAGATTTCTTGATTATACCCATTCTAACTGGGATGGGATGGAATCTCAATGTTATTTTGATTTGCATTTCTTTTATGGCCAGAAAAATTGAACAGTTCTTCATGTGTCTATTGGCCATTTTTATTTCCTCTTCAGAGAATTCTGTCTTTAGGTCTTTAGTCCACGTATTAATCAGGCGGTTGTTTCTTTGTGGCTTTGTTGTTGGGGGATTTGATTTTTTGAGTTCTAATTATATTTTGATATGAGGCCCTTGTCTGTTTTATGGCTAGTGAAGATCTTCTCCCAATTTATGGGCTTTCTATTGATCTTGCTAGCTATGTCCTTTGTCGTGCAGAAGCTTTGCAGTACAAGATTTGCAGTTTAATGCAATCCTGTTTGGGCAATCTTTTTTTTGATTTGTTGTGTTTCTGAGTCTTTATTAAGAAAATTTTGGCCTGTTCCAAGAAGACCTAGGGTTTCTCCTATTCCTTTCTGTAATATTTTCAGGGTGTCTGCTTTGACTCTGAGGTCTTTGAGCCATTTGGAGTTGATTCTGGTGCAGTGTGTTATATAAGGATCTAGCTTTAGTTTTCTACAGGTGTTTAACCAAGTTTGCCAGCACCATGTAATGAAGAGGCTGTCTTTCTTCCATTCTATTTTTTAGCTCCCTTATCGATTAGGTGGCTGTAGGTCTGTGGATTAATTTCTGAATCTTCAGTTCTATTGCATTGGTCCTGGGGTCTGTTCATGTGCCAGTACCAAGCTGTTTTGATTACTATGGCTTTGTAGTAGAATTTGAAATTTGTTATTGGTATTCCTTCCTGTTCTTTCTGCTAAGGATTGTTTTTGCTATTTGGCATCTTTTATTGTTCCATATAAATTTTTGGGTTGCTTCTTCTATTTCCTTGAAGAATGAGGTTGGAATAATGATAGGTATCACATTGAATTTGTAGATAGCCTTGGGAAGTATTGCCATTTTCACAATGATGATCCTTCCAATCCAGGAGCATGGGAGGTTTTTCCACTTCCTAAGTTCTACTGTAATTTCTTTTTTCGAGATTTTAAAGTTTTTGTCATAACGGTCCTTCACTTATTTAGTTAAGTTAACTCCTAGGTATTTTAATATTTGTGGGGCTATTACAAAGAGTTACTTTCCTGATTTCAGCCTTGCTTTTCTAGTTATTAACATACAGAAAAGCCATTGATTTTTGAAGGTTAATTTTATACCCTGCTACTTTGTCAAAATTTTGTATCTGCTCGAGTAACTTGAGAGTGGAGTCAATGGGGTTCTTTCAATGTACATTTATGTCATCTGCAAAGAGGGAGAGTTTTATTTCATTTTCCCTATTTGGATCCCTTTATTTGAAATTTTGAGGTTAAGTGTGAAGATAAATTGCAAGAGTAGTGCAAAGCTTTCTCATAGCATTTACCCAGATTCATCAGTTGTTTGTGTTTGTTCCATCAGCATTACAATTTGTCCTCTGGGAAGGTGGCTCAGTTGTAGAGTGCTTGCTTTGCATGCATGAGGCCCTGGTTTCAATTCCTCAGCATCACATAAGCAGAAAAAGTTGGAAATTGTGCTATGGCTCAAGTAGTAGAGTGTTAGCCTTTTGCTGAAGAGCTCAGGGACAGTGCCCAGGACCAGAGTTCAGGTCACACAACTGACAAAAAAAGAAAGAAAGAAAGAAAAAGAAAGAAGGAAGACTACATATGCTGAGGTGAGCTCATGGATCAAAAGAGAGTGCAACCATGCATGAGACCTGAGTTCAAACCTGAGTAAATTTGTTCTTAACTGTATTCAAAATATTCAAGTACCATTTAATGTACATGTGTATGCATTGTTTGACACTGAGTGATAGCTATCCTTCCTCTTTTTTTCTGAAAATTTCAGTCTGTAATATGTAAGGACAGATAGAGTCACAGATAATGTTACAATAAAGCCATAGGTGTCAGGAAACTTAATACTAATACAAAAATAGGTTTTCATCATGGTGTACAAATTTCATTAGTTGCAAAAATGAATTTTACAGGTGCTTTTACTCCTAATCCAGAGGCATTCTGTGAGCATGGCTGCTTCATTGCATCTTGATATTCTGTAATCTGGATCAGTTCCTTGATCCAGAATTGGGTTTTATGTCTTCACATTTTTTCAAGAGTACATATCATTTCCTTGGTGAAATATCTCCCAATTCTGGTTTATTTGGTGTTTCTCTCTAATTAATTCAGATTACATATTTTTCTTTAGCAGAAATATTTCATAGTTACATTTTTTTCTTCTCAAGTCATTGTATCAGGAGATGTCAGTCCTGACACTGCTAATATTTAGTTATTTAACATGGAATGTGACACGTTTCGACAATAGTTTATTTCCTCTCCATTTCATAAATAATATGGGAAGCTATATCTTGAGACTGTATAGGTATTCTATTTTTCCAAACTTTACCCACTAGTTTTAACAATCATTAATGATTCTTGCCTAAGTCATTCATTACTAGGTTGGTTTCCAGATATAAATTTTCTAAACCCAGTTCTTTTAAAATATTATTAAAGATCATAGTACTGTAAGTAAAAGATTTGCTTCCTCTGTTTGTGCATTTATCTTTGTTCTGTTTTATATCAAGAACAATTTATTACTTTAAATATTACTAATTCTTTTCATTTGTAAATAGAAGAGAATTAGTACTATTTCAGTTGAGAAAGTTATTTAGAAATAAATATGTAATTGCTGAGTCTATCGACCAGTGCTGAACTATCACTGTTTAAGTCATTTCAGTTGA
This sequence comes from Dipodomys merriami, assembly GCF_024711535.1. Lineage (NCBI taxonomy): Eukaryota > Metazoa > Chordata > Mammalia > Rodentia > Heteromyidae > Dipodomys > Dipodomys merriami. The sequence continues at coordinate 169,875 of NW_027202450.1, read as the reverse complement.
CAAAGCTAGGGAAGAGGTCTGGGAAATAGATGCTGGAAGACAGAAAGCTGTAAAACTAAGCACTGGTGCATCACATTTGTAATAATAGTAACTACTCAGGAGGCCGAGACATAGGAGTTAGCCTAAGAAGAGAAATCACTGATGTTCTTATTTCCAAGTAACCAGAAACTTGCTGGAAGTGAAGGTATGGCTCATGTAGTATAGTGCCAGGTTGAGCCAAAAACACAAGCAAGAGTGCAATGCCCCAGAATTGCATAGGTAGTACAAATACAGTGCTCTCTATATATACACAGATACTGATAGTTTCAGTTCCAACCAAAGATGTGTAAAGTTGATAAATCTTCCCTTTCCCCTAATTGTATGTTTCCTTTTTAAATAAAATAATACATGTGTATTTTCTATTGTGACCAATTAATTCATATAAACTGTCACACAGGATAAATTGTCATCTCTAATTTTTTCCATACTTTGTATTTTAAAGAGACACAAGTTTTGTTTTGTTTTGTTTTTTTAGAAAGTAAACTTGGCTGACATCTCCAGGTGCAAGTTGTGAGAGTGGATTTGGTTTATAGGACTTCTATTGGACCTTAACATTTGCAGGAAACAGAGGACATAGCTCTCTGTTAGGAACATACCTTGCTCGATGAGGAAGAAGAAAAGTGATCCAAACACAAGTGAATTTGTGATCTAACAGATAGGACCATTAGTGGGCCAAACGCCCAGTCCTTTATATTAATACTTTTTTGTTGTTGTTGTTGGTTGTGGGGGCTGAACTCTGGGCCTAGGCACTGTCCCTCAGCTCTTCAGCTCAAGGCTAGGCCCTACCACTTGAGCCACAGTGCCATTTCCAGCTATTTTCTGCTTATGTGGTGCTGAGGAATCCAACCCAGGGCTTCATGCATGCAAGGCAAGAACTCTACCACTGAGCCACCTTCCCAGCCCATTATTAATACTTTTATATGTCACTGGAATGGAATTTGAACTCAGCTCTTCTCACTGGCTAGGTCATCATTCTCCTGAAGGAGTTAAACTTCTATAACCTCTTTTGTTTGTTGTTGTTAGTTATATTTTGGTCTTGGAGTCTAGTGGTTTTTATGCCTAGACTGATATTGAACCATGATCTTCCAGATTGAAAGCTTCTCAGTGGCTAAGGTTACATACATGAGTCAATATTCCTCTCATAATAAGGTCAAGTCTTCTTTTATTTTTTTTAATTTGGGGCTTGAGCTCACAGCCTGGGCACTCTCACTGAGCTTTTTCATTCAAGGCTAGCAGTCACTGAGCTACAGAACCACTTCAGGTTTTCTAGGGGTTAATTGGAGATGACCATTTCATGGAATTTCCTTCTCAGGCTTGCTTTGAATTGCCATCCTCAGATCTCAGCTTCTTGAAAAACTTGAATTACAGGCATGAGCCACATGCCACCATCATGGCCAAGTCTTGTTGTCCCTTTTGCAACTAGGCATTGAAGATAAGCATCTCCAAGCATGACATCATATTGAGTGATGTAATTTTCTGTACTTAAAAGCAACACTGAAAATTTTTAAATCCGGAGGATCTCTGCCACTAAACATCACAGAAACCATGGCAAGCTCCCTAGTCAGATGAAACATCACCTGATAGCATCTGAAGAGGACACTACTACGTTGACCACAGAAACATTAACTATATCTCTGCTTATGTGTTAGAAAGGCGAGACAGACTGGTATTGGGCAGTATGATAGCCAAAAGCAATGTGTTGCCCTGAATTTAAATTAATTAAAACCAAGTAAAATTTAAAATCCAATCTTCTAGCTAAATTCCAAAAGCTTAGATACCAATGTCACTTCTACTGAGGATTCTTTTCAGGAAGAGACATTTTATTGGCGAGTAAATCAAGTGGAAGTAGACCTCTGAAATTGTGACTTTATGTAGAATGTGATGGTTATCTATGTTTTATATTTCTGTAAGGCCATTTTTGTACACAATCTTCATAACCAAGGACTGTTGTGTGTGTGTGTGTGTGTGTGTGTGTGTGTGTTTTTACCCTTGTATTATGTGAAAACTGAATTTACAAAGCAGATTCTAAGAGCCACATGTTAAGTATGCTTCATGAATTCATGGTTTAGTGTTGAACCAACACATAGTTGAGTGTTCCTAAAGTAAACATTTTCCAATTCCAGAATTCTCTGAAGAGGTATTAAATTTTAAGTATGTGAAAATAAATCTTGCAATGCTACTTTAAAATGCTATTGCATTTGCTTCAAACTGCTGGCATTGTAAATTTTAGTCCTATACAATTTTATTTGAGAGATGTATCCTAGATGAGAGAATAAAAATGAGGTCTACTTTTGTTTTGTCTCTCAACAGCCATTCAGTCCTAAATTTCTCAGAGACAGTTGAAAAATTAAAACTTTGGAATACTAAATTTTGAAGAAAAATCATCTAAGCCTTAGGCTTCAGATATATGATCATATATTAATTTTGCAAAAAATTATTAGGTGTTTTGCATGTGAAATTAACTCTGTCTACAGGCAACTGTAACACATGAACTGCCCTTTTCCAGACACCCAAGGAAGAAGAACTAAGGTCATCTTCACATTCACAAACATAGCAGTTTATACACATGTCCACACGCTGTGTGATGATTGCACACCTATTCCCTTCTGTTAGATATATGAGAGCTGGAACCTTTTCTTCTTTCTCCCTCCAATACTCTGCAATTCCCTGGAATCTGTGACTTGATAATATTATCAAGTGTATGTTCATTAAAAATTCTAAGAAAGATGAAAGCCAAAGTGGGCTTTATTTGCAATGGAAATTTTAGACTTTTTATGGCTGTGGTTAGTTTTGTATGCAATGAATTTTGTATATATTCTGAAAGATCTCTCAAATATATTTGACCATGGAATTAATTTTTTAGATAAATCATTGAATGGATTATTATTCTTTAATTAATTATACCCTGGGTTTGCTGCCCTGTTCCAGCCACAAATTCTGCAGTTTTATGTCTGTACAAAAAATGTACATTCTGCACCTAAGATTGTACATTTTGTAGTATGTTATGTAAGATGTTATGTTAAAAGCAGTGTGGAAAGTAGGAATGGTGGCATGGTGATAGCAAAACTGACATCTCCTGGAGACACTCTTTATGAGACAGGAGGAAGCAAAGGAGTCCAAAACAAACCAAAATCAACAAGCAAACGAAACGCAGATCCAAGTGATTATTAAAAATTAAAGTTGCAATTTAGATTTGTAATTGAATTTGGGGAATAATGTAAAGTCTGGAAAATCTGTGTATTTGAACTAATCTTTTACTCAGCATGCTCTGTTCCAGTCCATTGGTAACCACGTTAAAAAAATCTGCTTTTTAATTTTAAATACAAATCTTAACAAAACTCTTATGCACCTTCTCTACCCATTCCCTGGGGTGATTTTTCAATTCCAGTCATAAAATAGAATATATAATTTTATTCTGGGGAAAAAGTGACAGTTTTTTTAAATATAATACAGATATGTACAGTTTCAACTATTCAGCCTAACAGATAACATAGGCAATTATTATTAGAATGTGTATTAGAAGGTGTATTATTAGAATACACTTTACTGAAATTTTTTCACTTGTTCTACAAACGCACTTAAGTTGTAACCATGGCATCTTTGAAAAGCTCATTCATTTCAATATTGTAAGAGAGGTTTGGAATTCTTCATAAATGTCAACCTGTATATTAGTATGGAGAAACCTTTTCCACAGTTATGTCCCAGGAACTGGAAAAGGCTTTGTCACATAAAATCAACTGAACCAAACCAAGCAACCAGTATTAAAAGTCAAATAACATAATATTATATGGACCAACCAGAACAGTTTATAAGGTAAAAGTTTTCTAAGAGTAATCACAATGAATAACAAGCATTTTGCAGGTGGTATGATGATCATAGTTAGATTGAGTCTAACATTTACTAAATATGTGACTGTGTAATCTAGGTGATATTCAGCAGAGGTGATCTTGGAAGAAATTCATTTCCCTAAAATTCTCATGCTGAAATACTGACCCCTGGTACCGCAGAATGCATTTATATTTGGCAATAGAGATAATTAAATTGCAATGAGCCCTAGTCTAATACAATTGTTGCTCTTATAAGAATAGATGAAGACACACACAGAGAAAAGACCATGTAAGTCACAGGGAAACTATGGGCACCTGAAAGCCAAAGAGAGAGGGCTTAGAAGAAACCAACCTTACCAGTACTAAATTTATTTTTTATTGTGTTAGAATGGAATTTTCTTTTTGTGCTTACAGATGTATTTTAATTGTTTTATATTATTACCTGTAGTAGTTGACATTCAACAAAGCAGTTTATGACTATAATATACCTTGATCAATGTCACCCCTTTCAATAGTCTCACCCAGCCCTCTCCCACTCTTTTGACCCTTTTTTTCTTGACTCCACCCCATTCCTTTTGAGTATCTGAATCCTGGTGCTTTATTTTGCTGAACTTTACTTTTGCCTTTCTAAGGAAGTATACTAGTTGAGATTTCCCTTTTACTTTGATCTTGGACTTATAACTTTTTGCAGCTGTGAGGATACAACTTTTTGCTGTTCATGCCATCTCCTCTGTGATCATTTCTGTCATCTCCCTAGAAAACTCATATAAGAAGAAACCTTAATAGCAGCTTCTTTGACTTTATTATTATAAAAAGTGAAAGGAAAGAGGGAAGATGTTTAGCATGCCTCTAAGATAATACAATTTTAAAAATATGCTAAGTTCACCATTGGGGTAGCTTGTGGGTATCTGTTCCTTATTAGGACGTTAACTGTTCACTGTTAACTGTCCTGCTCTGGCTTATGATTTGATACTCCCCAAGCAAATCAGTATTACCGAGAAGAAACTAGCACCTACAACACGGCCAGGTCTGATGAGACAAGTATTCAGAACTTGCACTCCTACTCTAATCTTGGATGCCCTGGCACACAGTTTAGTTCTTATGGCAACAGTGTGGTTGTGTGAGGGAAGACTAACCTGTCATTCCCCAAGAAGTAATGAATTAGGGTGACTGAAGCTAGGAACTGAAAAGAGCTATACTTTTTAGACTCTCTATGGAGAGTCTTAAAAACATAAGTCAAAGTCCAACAAAATAAGCACCAGGAAATGGGCACTTGTAAGAGGTTAGTGTGGGGCTAAGGAAAGAGAGGAAAAAGAATGAAGGGGGAAGAGGGGAAAATACATGAATTTATTTTATTTACCACAGGATTGAGAAATATAAGGGAGATATAAAGATTGAAGTGGGGGTGAAGATGTTGAAGGGCTGACACAGATCGAGATGCATTGTACACATAAACTACTTGGTTAAAAGGCAAAAAAAAGTCAATACATAACCTAAAATTAAGATGAGTAAGGGGAGGGGTAGGTTGGGAGGGAGGATGGGTAAGAATGTAGAAAGGGGTGACATTCATCAAGATGCACTGCAGTCCTATACTGCTTTGGTAAATGGCAACTCCTTTGTACAACTACTTAAAGATTATTTTTAAAAATTGAAGAGAAAAAAAGAAAGAAATGGGCCAGATAGATCTCAATGATAAGAAGATTTTGATATATTCAAGTGTAATGGTAGTTGATACACATTTTATGTTTATTACATTTCATTTGTGTATGATTCCAAACTTAACTTACAGCCCCCTGAAAACACCAGCTCTATATTAAAATCTACTTGGTGACTTCAGAAGAGAACAATATTTATAGGAAGTAGGAAAGTGGAGTTATTGGTGTTCTAGCTACATCAGGGTGTTTTTACAATTGGAATATTACAATAAGTATAAAAAGGTCCTAGTTTTATAGAATGAGAGGCAATTTAAGAGGGCAAAAAAATAAGAATACAAAACATCACCAACAGCAAAATAAGCCAACCAGGACTGAATAACTGTGCTGGTATGGAGAGCTGGTATAGAGACCTCCTAGAATGAGACAAAGATGTAGGACTACCTTGTGCTCCCCATAAATGATGAGAACCCCTTAAATGATGCTAACCGGTCCTCTTTTATGTCTGGGATCCTCTAACATCAGATGAAGTAAAGAAGGAGGTGATCATAACTATTGAGCTATTATGATCCTCTGCCAGGACTATCCTAGACATATACTAATTATTACAAATGAAAGAAGCCCTGGAACTTAAGCTTCCTTGGGTCAGGTTTACTTTACAATATGATTTGTATATATGATGGTATAAAATGATGCTAAGAAAAATGAACTCCACGATGTCTCTGTGTGTGTGTGTGTGTGTTTATTTAATGTACTGTATGAAATTCTTTTCTTTTGTTTTGTTTTCCCCTATGTTTTATCCCTGTTGTCAGTGATTTTTTTCTTGGCACCCTGTGTCTTGCATATACATATATATGATTTGAGGAAGGGAAGGCAAATCACAAAATGGTGAAACAAAGGGTGAAACCATGCAACAGGGACACTCAAAAAACACTATGTTGGAAATGAACTTTACAACTTGAAAGGGGATAGGAAAGTGGGAGAAAACAAGGGAGGAGTAACACTGTTTTGACAAGAAATGTATGCATCACTGTAACCCCATCTGTACATCACTTTTACAATTAAATTACTTTTTTTTTTTTTTAAAGAGGGAGGTCAGGATGCGAGTCTTGACGTTTATCTGGAGTTTGTACACAGAATGTTGCCTAGAATGAATACCAGGCAGGCAGCAGAGTAGCCATCTTTGGCGTGGCACCAAGTTGAAGTGGAATAATGAGCTCAGGGCTGGTGTTTGAAAGAGGCAATGAAGTGCAGCTTCTAGTGCAGCCTCTGGCAGTACAGCAGAACACCGGAGGGGCCAGGAGCAGCCCCGGTTGGCAGGCTGAGGGAAACAGACAGTTCTAAGTCATCATTCAGCAGACTGGAGGAGAATAAAGTGAAAGCTCAGCGTCAATGTTGCGAATAATGACAGTCACATCCCACACCGATGACAATCACTAATCAAAAGATAGAACTTTTGGACAAAGAGGAGGTTGGGCTGGATGGTCGTGCGGCAGGTATTGAGTTTCCCTTGGCCGAGAGCCCTTGGAAAAGGTCCAAAGATCTGGAATATTTATGCCCTTTTGTTTATTTTCCCCCCAGTTTCCTAATTCTTCAGTTGTCTATGAGCAATGATTCACAGTTTTAGAATTCTGCCAATGCTAGGAATCTGGGAGATAATTAATCCTCTCATTACTGTTCATATTAAAGATAAAGAAGTAAAATGCTTGACTCTTCAGATGCATGATTAAATACTGTGTCTACAAACTGATGTCTTGCATTTCAACTTTAGTCCTTACAACTTCTACCTAGATACTTGAACAAATCAGTCTTGAGTAAAAGAGTGAATATTATGTTTGAGAAAAAGCAGAAAATGGAACATCATTACTTGATGTGCTGACTGGGTTGAGTAGTATATTTCTTCCCAGAGAACTACAGAAAAATAAAACTTAGTTTAAATTTAATTTGTCTATTTTTTGTTTCTTGTTCATGTTTATTTTATTGGAAAGTGATGTACAGAGGGGTGATATACAGTTACATAAGTAAGGTAGTGAGTGGTTCAAGCCTGTAATCCCAGCTATTGAAGAGGCTGACATCTGAGAATTGCAGTTCAAAGCTAAACCAGGCAAGAAAGTCTTGAGGCTCTTATCCCCAATTAACACCAAAAAACCAAAAATTAAGGCGTGGCTAAAGTGGTAGAGCTTCAGCCTTGAGCGAAAAAGAAAGGATAGTACTCAGCTTCTGAGTTAAAGTCTTAACACCAGCACTCAAAGCAATAAGTAAATATGTAAATAAATTATATACCCTTTTGAAGCTCAGAAATAAATAATAAATAAAAGAAAGAAATGCTGAATATTTTTTCTCATGGCAAGGGTAAATGGGTAAAGTATCGGGAATGTCATAATTATGAAAATAATTCATTTAATTAAGATTACTGTAACACACATGTAAATGTGAAGTAGATACATGTGAAATATGACTCTTTTCTGGGCCACATTATACAGGGTGACAAACCTAAGTAAGATTTATTTTTTAAGCTGTGCAATATAATCCCGTGCCTTAATGAATCTTCCCCGTTGCTAGAACGACTACCCATTCCTACTATCTCACCCTCCCTGTTGAGGAGACCTAGAGCAGATGGACAATTTTCTGTTTCCCAAGTACTGTGTTAAACAGGTCTGGAAAATATACCTTAAGGTTAGGGCATAGTACAGCCACTCTTTAAATGGTCATTAAAGACAACATACTCTTCACAATACTGGTTAGCCCTCTTTTGGTTTTACTAAAGAAACAATCATACCTTTTTCTTTTTTTCATGATATATTTACTCTTGGCAGGGGTACTTTTCTTCAAAATTAGTAAACTCTACCCAAGGGATTCTAAGTGAAACACAAGAAAGTAAAAGGAAGACTCCTCTTCCTCAAGATGTAAGAAGTCTAAAGAACTAAGGCACAGGTGGGAGATAGTCACAGTGCATCTAAAATAGAACAGCAGATAGTACAAGAATAAATTCCTTCCCTACTTTAAAAAGTCAATCACAGGAGATACAAATTTGGCTAATTAGTTTCAGAACAGATACAATGCACATACAATGCAATTCACCATTTTCAACTGTGTGGACCTCACTGATTTTTAAGGTAACCTCAATTTATATGTCAATTGCCTGATCCAATCAATTTTCATCACAATTGAAAAGAGTCCCGGAGGCCCTTACAGTCACTTCCATTTTAACTTCCCTTTAGCTTCTGAGAACAGAACTGCTGCACATTTGTCTCTATAAATTTCCCTTTCTGTACATGTTAAATCAATAGAACCATGTGCTTTGTAAAATCTGGCAATAGACTGTTTTCATTTGGAGTCGTCTTTTCAAGGCTCATATATTTTGTAGTATATATCTATATCATCTTGTTTCCTTTTATGGCTGAGTAGGATTTCATTATTCTTTATCCATTCACAAACTGATAGGAATTTGGGCTTTTCTAACTTTTTAGCTCTTATGAATCATGCTACACATACTCATATACAAGTTTTGTGTGAGCATATTTTTATACTCTCAATTTTTCCCTATACATCTAGGAATAGAAATGTTGGATTGTATGGTAAATCCAGATTTAGCATTTGGCAGAACAACCAAGCCATTTTCTATAGGAGCTACAGAGAGTGTAACTCCTACCAATAATATATTAGAAGTGCAATTTTTCTATATCCTTTAATTTGGAATTTTGTGTCTTTTAAATTGAAATCCTGTTAATGAGAAAAGTTACTGTGGTTTTGATTTGCTTCCTCTTCATTACTTATGATGTTGAAAAACTCCCAATGTGTTCATTGGCTATTTAAGTATCTTTCTTGAAGAAATACCTATCATTAGATCTGTTTTTCATTGGAGTAGAGGTATTTATTTAATTTTCATTGCCTTTTTAGTCTCCAGTTCTGACTTGTTTATTGCTATTTGCTTTTTTATTGTCAAGGTTATGTACAGTGGGGTTAGAGTTACATAAATAAGGTAATAAGTACTTTTCTTGTCAAACTTGTTACACTTTCCTTCATTTTTCTCCTACTTTCCCTTACCCAAACCCCAAGTTGTACAGATCACTTCCAACATATTGTCTTGTGTACATCATGCTGCATTGGTTCAACCCCAGTCCTTTGTCTCACCATTCTGTTGCCCTCCTTACCTTCCCTAATTCAAATAAATGCATATACCACGATATAAAAATCAAATACTGTGACAGCAAATGATATGCCATAGAGGGGAAGCACATTCAAAAGAAACAAAAAAATCACATAGTACATTGAAAACAACAAAAACAAAGAAAAACCTCTTGTGTCCCTGTCTTGGAATTGATTTCACTTAGCATCGTCTTATATGGTCATATGCGCATAACCTTTGAGCTATTCGGCTCATCAGCTCAGATTTGCTTTATAAATATTTTTCTTATCTGCAAGTTGTCTCTCTCCACTGCATTTGTAATATTGTTTATGCACAAAATTTTCTAATTTTGAGGAGATTTTTTATATGGAAAAATATGTATTTTCACTTTTATTCACAGCTATGTAGAATATTATATATTAAAATGTTAACATGACACATTATAAAATATTATAAATATATACTTTCCTAGCTATAAATTCTGTTCAGATTGATCTTTGTCTGTTGTTTTGTTAATTTCTGAAAATTTGTAGAGACTTTAAATTGGAAAATGTGAGTCCTCCAACTGTATTCTTGTTTTCACAGTTCTGAGTCCCTTTTTTTGTTCTTGAACCCTCAATTAAGTTTTGAAAGTTGAAGTGGAAAATGGCCAGTCAGACAAGACATCAAATTTTTTTTTCCATGAAAAGATTAAATGCTTCTAGAAAGAGGCAGCAGAGCTGTCTGTATGTGGTAAATAACATTCTAAAAGTGAGATGGTTTACATGCATGAAGATACTTGTACAATAATAAGAACTAAGACCAGAGGAAACCAGAGACTTATGATTATTGTGGGTGGAATAAATGAGAGGTAATAGTCACAGTAGAAATAGAACAGTAAGCAAAATCAGACCACTATCACCTCACCCACTAGGCAGAGGACACCATTAATGATGGCAATACTTACATGTTGCAGCACAAAGGTGAATAATCCATCTTCATAATTTTTAACATTGAGCTTGTGTTGATTTCTATCTCCCTATCATTTCTATCTATCTATCTATCTATCTATCTATCTATCTATCTATCTATCTATCTATCTATCTATCTATCTATCTATCTATCTATCTACCTACCTACCTATCTATCATGTATGTTTATATTTCAGTATAAACCGAATACTCTATCCCTTTATTTTCTCAACATTGAACTTGTGCTAATATATCTACCTATCAGCTCATCTGTATCTATTCATATTACCTATCCTTTTTATCTATCATCTATGTATCTATAAATCTATGTATATATCTATCTATCTACATATCATCTCTTATCTACCTGTTTATCTGTCTTATTAGCCTAGCTTCTCAAATAGTATAGAGGATAACTTACATAAAGTTCAGGAGGTACACGTAATATTTTACAGTTAATTATCCAAGACAAACTCTATTAAATTTCAGTAGTGGCTTTAGCTTTCTTAAGTTAACTTTATAGTCAAAAACTAAGAAATTATCAACAAATAAAAAAAAGCTATCATTCTCATTTTTCTTCAGTCTTCGAACTTCCATTTATGTTCCTTGTGTTTTTCTCTTCTCTGCATAGGCACTTTATCAGACTTCACACCTGATATTGTCTTTCTATATGTCTTTCCATCTTGCTCAAAATTATGCTGTAAACTTTATGCTCATGCAAATGTCCAATATAATATATAACCAGTCTCATGTCTTTTTAGTGTAGTGAAATTTGACACAATATTAATAACAATAATATTATAAATTTAACAACATTTCCTTTGTCCTATATGGTAAATTCTGTTCATTGAGACTATGTTCTGTGTTAGTAAAAAATACTAGTAACATTATTCTTTGTTTTGGCTTTTTAATCTGAAACAGCTTTCAGGTTGGTAAAGGCACTTTGATGCATAGAATTTCTCATTTCCACATAAAATGATAATGAATGAATTAGGACTTTTTTTCTCTACTTATAATTCACTTCCTCCCTATTGAATTGCACATAGTTGTTTAAATGTTTGCTATAAATATTAGCCTACTTGGTTGACTGGTAACTAAAATAAAGAATTTAGACAAACATAAAATATTTTTTATGGACATGGATTGGTACTAGCCCAGTGCTAGTGGCTTACATCTGTAATACTAGCTACTCAGGAGGCTGAGATCCGAGGATCTTGGTTCAAAGCCAGGTTGAGCAGGAAAGCCTGTGAGTCTCTTATCTCCAATTAACCACCAGAAAATAGGAAATGGTGCTGTGGCTCAAGTGGTAGAGTGCTAGCCTTGAACTGAAGAGTACATGGATAGTGTCTAAGCCCAGAGTTCAAGCCCCACGACCGACAAAAAAAGAAAAAAAATAAAACTATTCTGTTTGTGCAGGGAAGTGTTAAAATTATATTTCTGTTAACATGTATTCAATGTAGCTGATGATAATAGAAGGGCAAGGAAGTGATCTAGTGAACAAAAGTGACTTGTGTTTTCATCTAAAAAGAAGAGCATTGAACCAGTTTACTTTTATATTGTTTTAAATATGCCTTCTGTGCCTGCATGAAGTTCCATTTCTACATCAAAACCCTTTTCTGCAAAACACTGCTTTAGTATTGACAGGCTGAATGGTACTTTTCCTGCCACGACCTCTTGTGATCGTGAAGTGCTTATTTAAAAAATCCAGAATATTTCTGGTAGTGCCAAAGTAAGAGGTCAGTGTCTGTGTTGGCAGCCATGTAGGCAGATACCAACATAATTGACCATTTTCCTACCAGATGCATACAAATTACTATTTCTCTTTAATATCATCTTTCCTAGTTTACTTAATCGGGTTTACTTTTGCAATTTGCTTACATCAAACTTTGTACTTGCTTAAAGTCAGTAGTGCTAATGGCAGGAAGCCATGATTCATTTCCTGTTGTTAACTCCTCTTACATAACCAATACTGCTCATAAGGCATGCCTACTCAACCTGCTAGGTCTTAGATGTGGTTTAACAACGTGTGTGTGAATTTTAATTGGCAATTTAATGGTGTTAGAGTGGAGTCTTAATAAGTGATTAGGGAATTGTAAGGATTAATGTTTTTCTCTTGGGACCTCATTAGTTGTTGGGAGAGCAAATTCTTACTTAACCAGTTGTGTCTATTGTTTTTGCTATTTTGAACATGCTTGCTTGATTTTCCATAATCAGTAGCCTGCTCTTGGTCTACCCAGATCCTAGTCCATGAACCAAAATACACTTCTTATTTTGTCAATTACCCAATCTCAAGTAATCTGTTATAACCACAGAAAATAAAGCATGATATTGTGAAAGCAACCCTATTGATGGAGATATGAGAAACCTGTATTTTACCAAGAGCTCTTCCTTTCCTATTTCCTTTCTCTTTAATGGAAAATCTTTTTGGACACAGTTCAAGAATTTGATAATGTCTATTGTTTGCATTTTGTATTATTAGTTGGCAACTGTGGAATGTTGAAACATTAGTTTAAAAAACAATCCTTCCTGCCTAATCCCGAAATGTTTATACAGTAGGCATAGATGGTATATTATAGGCTGTGGTAGTAAAATAACCTAGTTTATAAAACCATCAGAATCACAACTCCCATTTGTTATTTAATATTCAAACAGTTCTGAAAAACAATTGTTTATTAAACATGTATTACGTACTAAAATTTTAATATAAATGTTCATCCAAACCAAGCTGGTCAGTACCTGCCTTATGTTCAAAACTTCCAAGTACCAAAAAAAAATTCCAATTACCATCAAAGAAATAAAAAGTAAAATAACAAAAGAAATGAGCATATATTCTGGTTACAGAAAGGGAGAGCAGAAGTCAAGGTAATTTCTGAAATGATCTCAACCAGTTATAAACACTAGAATAGAAAAATTACCTGAGTCCACTGGAGCCCACAAAGTGAGTAGTCTGAGTTGTATTTAGACAAGGAGAAATCTTGGATAGCACTGGAATAGAAGTCATTGAGATATAGGCTGTGCAGGATTGACTTGGTGGACCTCATAAAGTACACCTGAGAATGGTACCAATAAATGATTTAATGGGCAGCGTGAAGTTGTGTGCAAACATTTATAACAGAACAGAGCAATGATGAAGTCAGTTATTAAGTGTGACTGAGTAGCTGCATTGACATAAAAATTTTAATTTAACATTTCTTGCAGATTTAAATATAGAATAAGTATCATTTACATGCAAAGAATGTAGCTGCATTGTAATTTGGGGAATATACACATAAGATACATTAACTATAAAATACTATATATAGAGAGAGAAAGAGAGAAAGATACTGTATGTATTGTGGGTATGTGTGTGTGTACTAGTTTTAAGGCTTGAACTTAGGGCCTAGATACTGTCTCTGAGCTTTGTGCTTAAGGCTAGTGCTCTACCACTTGAGCCACAGTTCCACTTCTGGCTTTTAATGGTTAATTGTAGATATGAATCTCACAGACTTGTCTCCCTGAGCTGTGTTTGAACTGTAATTTTCAGATATTAGCCCCTGAGTAACTAGGTTTACAGGTGTTAGCCATTGGTGTGCAACTCAAATTTCATTTTTATAGAACATTCAATATGAAGAAAAAATTCTGAAACTCTGCCACAATGAGGACATCTCTAAGGTTGTCTTATTTATTTTATTTTAATTTTTATTATCTTTAAGTAGTTATACAAAGGACTTTCAGTTCAAGGTATCAATTTATTAATTCAGTGCTTCTTGATAATGTAATCCTTCTTTCCTGTTGTTTTAATGGTCTTGCATTTATGCTTCTCTATACATACACAGAAAATCCATCTTGACAAATGTATGGATTATTTATGAATCATACAATTGTTACAATGTTTTTTCTACCATCTTCTCTAATGTCAGCACCTCAAACTCAGCCTCTTTCTACCATGTAGAGGAGATAGTTCTAATTTTATTTAAAATATTTTGTCAATAAAAATTGAGGAGACTTTTTAGTTCCTGTCCTGGGACTTGAACTCAGGGCCTGGGCATTGCCCCTGAGTTGTTTTTGTTTTTGTTTTCTTTGCTCAAGGATTGTACTCTATGACTTGAGCCACACAGCTCCACTTCCAGCTTTTTAGTTGTTAACTAGTGATGAGATTCTCCTGGCCTTTTCTACCCTAGCTCCCTGGACTAGATTCAAACTGTAATTCTCAGATCTCAGCTTCCTTACTAGCTAGGATTACAAGCATGAGCCATAGGCACCCAATTGAGGATTTCTTTCTATTGTCTTATTAGCCCCCAGAGTGGAGTTAACATTATATATTACATCTGAGTAAAAAAGCCCAAAAACTGTGAAAATGGTTCAATGACTGTGAAAGTGAACAATGGAAAGAAAACTGCCATCTTTTTTTATTCTCTCTGAGTTATGGTTCAGGTCATATGAGGTTGGTGCTCTCAAAACCCCCCTCCAACCTTCTCATATCTTAGCTGATAAAGTCTGAGGGTGAGCAGATCAAATGCCTTGACTTTTAAATGCTTACTAGAAACAGAAACTACATTTGCCTTCTTTGAACCCATCCATGAAACTAAACACATTCTGTCAGTTGAACAGCTGCTCCTCAAAACAAAACAATAACAATAACAGCAATAATAATTTTATTATTCTTAATAGCCTATTCTTTTTTTTTTTTTTTTTTTTGTCGGTCGTGGGGCTTGAACTCTGGGCCTGGGCGTTGTCCCTCAGCTCTTCAGCTCAAGGCGAGCACTCTACCACTTGAGCTACAGCGCCACTTCCTAATTTTATTATTCTTGAGCAACTACTAAATGACCAGATCCGTGCTGGGGTTTTGTAGAAACTTAAGATGCTGAAGGCAAATGTTCTGGGCATGGCTCAAGTGGCAGAGTATCTGCTGAGCATACACAAGGCCATGAGTTCAAATGGTAGTATTGCCACAAGGCAAGTGTCATTGTTAGCATTTTGAAGAGAGGGAAAATGAGATTCAGAGAAGGCAGTGTGTTAGCTCCTGACCAGCTGCTCCTGACTGCAAAGGCTGAGCTGCTGTGATTGCACTGGGCTGCCATCCAACGCAGCGACACACGAACCAGAAGGCTAGCGTTGCTGTACTTGCTAAGATACCCTCTGCCTTCATTTTCAGCTTTCAGCTGATGCTGCTGACAACTTTCCCTTTTGTCAAGTGCTGAATCTTGCCAAATAGCTCTTGGATTGTCTCATCTCTTCCCAGTTGGCTAGCCTGGGAGCTACCCGGCTGGTAAAGTCAGTTGATGCTTTGTTTTTATAAACAGAATTGATTCAATGTGAACTGACTATAGACTATTCACTTAAAGGAAGTATTTAAAAAATGTACTAGTTCTACCCCTTAAGGCGGTATATGTTATTCAAGATAGGAAAACGTAAAACTGATTAAATTAACCACTGTTAGTTTTTAACAAATATGTGCTACCCAGGTTTGTGCTTAGTTAGGAAAGGACCCTGACACTCTCATATAGAGTGTCAAGCAACCCTGTCTGACCCCCTCCTGCCAACACATTTCTTTAGAGATGAAATTGGTGTATAGGATACACAGACAAATTTAAACACAAACCTGCATACAGATCACAAAGATGTGAGGCTTAAGTCATCAGCCCTGATTTTAAAATGTTAATTATACATATAAAATGCACTGCCTTGTTCAGAATGTTCCAATTGAAGGAAAGATATGAGTAGAAGATTTTCATAGGCCGCTGAATGCTCTGAATGGTTTCCCCAGGACTACTGTAACAAAGAAAGAAACAACAATGTTGTAAAACAACAGAAGTGTATTCTCTCACAGTTCAGGAATCTGGCATTCTCAAGTTCAGATGTTTCTGAGAATCTTACTCCCTCTGAAGGTTCTATGGGAGGATTTTCTTTCTTCTGCCTGGCTTATTTTGGTTGTGAGTATAATCCTTGGGGCATCCTGGTTTGCTTCATGTCTTTTATGTTTGCCCAGATTTCCCAAGGCCTTCCTCCTCCTCTATGTGGCCCTGTATTTGTGTCTTTTTTATAAGAGCACCAGAAACTGGATTTAGGGGTACCCTAATCTGTGTATCTTACATCTTAATAACATCTTCAAAGATGCATTCTATCTGAATAAGGTTAAATTTTCATGCTCTGGGTATAGGGCTTTAAAGCATTTGTTTGGTTGCCATGCCTACTCCAGTAGAGTCTGCTTAGCATGGAAAACCTGCTTTCAGACCTGAGAATGGGGCTTCACAGAGACCTATCTCTGAGAATGGGACTTCACCGAGGTCTATCTCAGAGAATGGGGCTCACAGAGACCTATCTCTGAGAATGGGACTTCACCGAAGTCTACCTCAGAGAATGGGGCTTCAAAGAGGCCTACCTCCTGGAAAGGCTGGCAAACCCCTGGGAAAGATGTGTTTCTGTTCTTGTTTTTCTTTTCTTCACTGTATAAGAGTGCCTATTAATCTTTTACTGTTTCTGCTGTTCATTGTACTTACTCATGCTCAACGTTCCCTTGTTCAAAGCTCTTTCTTTTTTTTTTTTTTTTTTTTTTGCTGGTTGTGGGTCTTGAACTCTGGGCCTGGACGCTGTACCTCAGTGCACTTGAGCCACAGCGCCACTTCCGGCTTTTTTTCTTTCTGCTTATGTGGTGCTGAGGAATCAAACCCAGGGCCTCATGCATGCAAGGCAAGTGCTCTACCACTGAACCACCTTCCCAGCCCCTCAAAGCTCTTTCTTAAGAGTGTTGATGACTCCAACATCTGATGAGTGTCTTAAAAATATGACTAACTCACCAGAGTTAAGTGCTACCCTGAAAGCCCCTCTTATGGAGGCTAGTAGACAAGTCATAAGTAAATATAAAAGTATTGGGGGTTTCACGACGTCACTTCAGCAGAAGGAATTGTTTGTAAGAGATTTGCAAGAAGCTGTAGGCGCGGCTAGAACAGAAAGAATGTATGGCAATTGCTGAGATAACTACTTAGGAGAAAGAACTTCCTGTTACTCTCTGTCATTTACTAAGAGACTTGCTAGATCTAGGCCTCCGTGGTGCTTACTATTAAAGAAGGAACAGAAAAGATCTTAATGGGACAGTTAGGCCTCTATAGAAAAAAGTAGTGGTTAATTGGTGACAAACATCGTGGTGCTTACTACTAAAGAAGGAACAGGAAAGATCTTAATGGGACAGTTAAGGCCTCTATAGAAAAAAGTAGTGGTTAATTGGTGACAATCATCGAAACCCATTGTATTTCTTAAAAATAGAGGTAAAGCCGGAAACAAGTGCCTATCAGGCAACCAGCTGGTGACCACCCAAGAATGAAGCCCTGCAGCAAGATTGTGTAACCTTTTGCCCTTTCTTCTGGAGACTTTTTGCTAGAAAAGTTTGTTATCCTCTGCATTAAATTGCACTCAGCATCCACTCCTCTTGTGTGTGAGGTGTCTGTTTGCCATCTCCCCACCTATTCCAGTTCCTCCACTAGGTGTCCCCTGTCGTCCCGACAGAGCCGGTCCACGGCATTTGGTGGACACAATTTTACTCATTGTTATCTCCCCTTATCTTCATTGATTTTATTTTGTCATTGCAGAATAACTTTATAATGTTTCAAAAAGTACAGATGCAAAGAGAAGGAAATGAAACACCATTTAATCTCATGCTTAATATTTGTCGATTTTTGTCTACATGCATACAGAAAAATGCATGCATACAGAATTTTATCTTGTTTTAGACCATCTTTCTGCTAAATACATGGTCAACAAGCACATATAGAGACAATTCAGTTCCACTGAGGAAATGTATGACTCAGTGATACCACTTTTGGGGATATTTATATGAAAGATTTCCTGGCAGAAAACAAGTAAAGCACCTGTATAGCCTACAATGCATGAATATGGATCAAGGACACATGATATGTGTGTGTGTGTGTGTGTGTGTGTGTGTGTGTGTGTGTGTGTGTGTGTGTGTGTGTGTTTACTGACACACACAATGGAAATTTATTCTTTTATCAGGAAAGATGTATTCATGTAATTTGTAGGAAAATAGATGGGTTTGGGAAAATCATAATATTGAACAAAGTAATTCAGACCCAGAAAAACAAAGAGGACAAGGTTTCTTTCACATATAGTTCTGAGACCCTAAACATAAACTCCTATATAAACACAAAATGGGACATATGCCTATACATGTGATCATGGCAACTAAAGTATGGTATATGAGGAGTTAATAAACCTTCTGAATAAGTAACAGACAATTAACAAAATGGATATTAAAAAGTTGAAATAATTTGAATGGGAAGATGAGTAGAAGGGAAGCAGGTAAATGGAAAGGAGAACACTGGATAGATATATACATCATGATTAATATACAAATTGTTAAGGGGATAAGGGAAAATTATGGAAGGAATAACTTTGATTAAGACACATTGCATGCAAAAATGAATGTTAAATGGTAACTACTTTGTAAACTATTTAAAGACAAAAAAATGAAGAAAAACAAAAGTGGGGTGCAGCCTAACCTGTCATAGAGACTGAGGGAAACAGTGGAATCCAGATGTGAAATACATGTGGCACTGACTATGGCATGAGGAGAGGCTGAGGTTTGCTGGGCAGAGGAATAGCATGTCTCAAAGCCCTGGAGCAGGAGCTTGTCAGACACAGAATAAATCCTATTGACATTGGAGTGTCTGTGGGAGGATGGAAGTTGAAGCTCTGAGCTCCGAAGTAGGTAGCAGAGGCTTGTAGGCTCTGGTAAGGTTGGGATTACCATCACTTAGGGCTTAGAAAGTCACCAAATGATCTAACTGGTGCAAAATTTTCTTTCGTAAACTATATTTTGTTTTTTGATTTGGTTTTGTGTTTTCCTTTGAGGAAGAAGACCAACTTGCTTATTTTCTTTCTTTTTAAGGGAGTATATGGGGAAAGGTGAATGTGTATGGAGACCAAAATGCATCATTTCTCTGTTTGGGGGGAAGGACTCTGAATGCAGCATGGCAACCGTGTTCCCTTTCTTTGAAACTAAGCCAGCAGGTTGTGATTCTAAAGCAAAGTGAACAGCTGGGGACAAAATGCCCACTGCTACCTTCACGTCACAGTGGCAGGGATCTGCTGATCATGTGCAGTGGGTCCACTGGACCTGGCAGTCGGAGCTGTTAATTTCCGGGAGTTGAGGACGCAGGCCAGATTCTGTTCTGCATGTGTGAGTACTTGTCACAGTGTCTCACACATCACCGTGGCAAGAATGGAAAGATGATTGACTTTATTATTTTACTCTCAGCCAGACATGACTACCATTAATCCCTGAGTCTTTTCTTATATTCATGACTTCCTTAGGCCCCTCTCATGCTTTTTAGTTACAAATCCAAGACTTGATGGAAAAACACAAGTAAAAATGAATACGTTTATTATTCAATCAGGAAAGATATCTTAGAACTACCTTCTCTTGTTTTTGAGTAAACTTTCTTCCTTCCATTTCTTTTTCATTTAGTTTTATTTATTTATTTATGAAAATCCTGGGACTTAACTCAGGATGTAGGCACTGTCTATAAGCTTCTTTTGCTCTACCACTTGACTCACTGCTACATTTCTGACTCTTTGGGTAGCTTAGTTAAAATATGAGTCTCATAGACTTTCCTGCCCCAGCTGCCTTTAAACCGTGATTTGCAGGTGTAAGCCATTGGTGCCCAACTCCCTCACTTTGGTACTCTTTCCTTTTTGTTCATTGTGTCTTGAAAAGAGGAGTCATAAAATATGAAGGAATAACATTCACAAAAGTATATTTCTCTCTCAAAAAATTGCTAAGGTAATCTAGACTATTACTCTGGATTTGGATTAGAGGAGATGTATGAGTAGTATGTCTCTGTTTTAGGGGGTAAATGAACAAAGGAGATGTAGCCACACCTTTTCTCCTTTGGTACATCCTGCTTGTTTAGATGGTGTGTGGAGAATGCACTTGAACTTTTAAACTATGGTGAGCAATCACATTCTACAGGGATCAATTGCAGCCCACGTGCCATTCCCCGGGGATGGGGAACACTGACATTTCTCTGACTTTCTTTGTGCATTGCTTGCCTACAAGAGTCTTTTCCTTCTGCTAAAGATTCAGGTGAGAGTTTTTATTAACACCTGGTAGAGTAGGACTTAAAAATTATATCATAAAATTCTCCTAGGAAGGATAGCTTCTCAATTTAAAACATCTGCATGGGAACAACATAAAAAAATTAAGAATGTCTCCTTTCCATTTCATTAAAAAAAATAAATCTAATGGTGTTGTGATGGAAGACTTATTTTCAAAACCTGCATTTCATTGACATTCTAAAATGCTAAAAATAATAAATATACTTTGTATAGTATAAAGTTATATGTCTTGAAAAAAAAGTTAAAAATAATCTCTATGAAAAATTTAATACCTTTTCTCAAGTTGTTTGCTTTCATGAACATATCCAAACTTTTTGGGTACACTTTTGTATTAAAAATGGAAAAAGATGACCTTAGAATTGATGGCAGTATAGAAATAGTTTTCTTGAAAATAATGAAAAGTAACTCTGAAGGAAAAAATGTATCTGTCTCATAGTTGGAGTGTGAATTAATATGCACTGTTATTGTGCAGTAAACTGCAGTGTTGCTCACTGGATCACTTCCATGAATCTCACTTTTCTGGAAACCTAGGAGATATGTAATAAGAATTGGCTTCAATCTGATAAAAGTCATTTTGTTATACTAATACTATCTATGATACAGTTTATTGTTTAAAAACAGTGGTACATTTTTTAGTCAAATATACTTGTAATTATATATATATATATATTGTCCACCAGTGTTTGTTTATAATCATATGTGTAAAGGAAAAACATAAGTACATGTTACATATCATATACTTTTTATAATCAGATATATTATATATTTGTAAGTTTTTGTTTGAATTACATTATAGATATACATGCTGTCATTAAAACAGGCATTCTCTACACAAAAATATTTTTCTTCATATATAATTAGCAACATATGTAAAAATAAATGGAAATTAAAATAAATGGAGGTATAAGAAGAGGTATAAGAAGAAAGTATAAGAGGTATAAGATTAGTACTGATGGATCAAGCCTATAGTCTTAGCTACCCAGAAGCTTGAGATCCAGGATTGCCATTCAAAACCAGACAAGGAATACATATTTATGAAACTCCAATGAACTAGCAAAATAATAAAAACAGGCTTGAGCAAGAAAGTCAAGCAAAAGCCATGGTGCTGGGTTTAAACCATAGTATCAGAACATAAATGAACAAAATAAGATATAAGAAAAGAAAATATCAAAAACATCTATAGGTCTGGGATCTGTAGAGAAGTGGGTGAACTCTTCTTTCTTTTAATTGTAAAGATGATATACAGAGAGGCTACAGTTTCATAAAATAATGAACACTTTTTTTTTAGCAGTGTTACCCTCCCATGTTTCCCTCTCAACTATACTTGCAGAGATAGGAAGGTTACAAGAGGAGTTGTGATGGATTTAAAGTACTCACAAATATGGTTAAATTTATCTAAGCAAAAAATCAAATTTGGGAAAATATGGCAGCAGATTAAAATAGAAGGAAAAAATAGGAGAATGGGAAAGTTTTCCAGGAACTTACAAATTACCACTGTGAAAATAAATGGGACATCACTCAGTTTACCACAGCTGTCATAGTGTGGTGGACAGTATAAAACAAAGGAACGGACATTCATACAAAGTTTGATTGGCTACCTAGGACTGAGAATGCTTGCCACCGTGAATATAGTCCATTGACAGAGCACTCTCTAGCATGTAGGACGAGGCCCTGAGTTTGATCCTCAGAATGACCAAACAACACCAATTAAACAAACAAAAAGCCCCCAGTTACCCGGGCACTGGTGGCTCTCCCCTGTAATCCTAGCTACTGAAGAGGGTGAGATCTGAGGATCACTGTTCAAAGCCACCCAAGGCAGGAAAGTCTGTTCGACTCTTACCACCTATAAACTGCTAGAAAACCGGAAGTGGCTCTGTGGCTCAAGCAGTAGAGGGCTTGCCTTGAGCTGCGGAGCACAGGGACAGCGCTCAGGCCCAGAATTCAAACCCCATGACCGACCCAAAAAAAAAAAAAAAAAACCCACAGTGCTCTCCATTCACTAAGAGAGTATGAAGAGATATTTTCCTTTATGGGGAAAATCAAATGACTTTCAAGCAGTTCTTAAAATGTTAAAAGTTGTAAGAAAGGGAATTTGTTTGTTTGTTAGCAGTGGTTGTATGATGTAGCTAAGCGTTGGGGTCCTGTTTGTGGCTTGAAGTTTTTCACCAAAGAAGGAGCCTTTACCTTTCTGTTCAGCAGGGCATGATGTGGGGTCATAAGGAAGAGGGAGAGTGAGGCTTATCAGAAGTCACATTAGAAATGGGGAGAGAATCTGAACTATACAAAGGGAATGCAACAAATGGTGTACTCAGTCATCATTTCCCCAAAATTCCAATGGCTGATAATTTAGTCCACAGTTAAGGTGGCTTGAAAAAATATCCCTTCAAGTTTCTTAACTTGCTAGTGGAAAGACAAACATGACATCCTCAAATATTTTCTTTTCCACCAGTCTTAAAAGTATAAAGATCTACCCCTAGAAATGAAAGTATAAAGTATACAATCCCTTAATAGACAGTTGTTTAGCAGAATGTGAAGTTCAAAATTTGCTTGTGGATTCTGTTGAAGCAGAGAGAATTAAGGAATAGCCTGAAAGTAAAAAGGAACACAAAGGCATAGAAGGAAAATTCAATAGAAAAGAAAATGCTTTCTTGGGTCGAGAAAACAGTGTGTGTGTGTGTGTTACAAAACTAAAAGACAGGTTTTAGTACAAGACATGCTCTCAGAGTTGTCTCAATGGTATCTGTCCCAATTCCTGGAATACTTGGACCCTTACAGATACTCATTAATTGGACAGCTTTTGTTTTCTTAAAATCAATCAGCTCAGAGAGACAAATGTTCAAGTCAAAAGAATGCTGTGAAGCTTCTGCTCTTTTCCTTAAAGCATCAAATTTTGTGTGTCTGTGTATATGTGTGTGTCTGTGTGTCTGTGTGTCTGTGTATGTGTGTTTCTGTATGGCTCATTTGCAGTTTCGTATGTTAATTTCCAGATAAAACAACCAGATCCTTTCCTCTTTTTCTTTTTATGGATTTTAGTAGCTCTTCAGTCTATAGTCACTTCATGTTAGGGGTGTTCCTTCATCCCAAATTATTCAAAAATGTTTAAAAATTTAAAATCAAACAGCATTAGTTTTCCAAATAGTACCATTGGTTGTACCTATAAAGAGTTTAAAAGTTTCAAAGATGAGACATGTTGATTCTAAATGATTTAACCAGGTCAAAAGTAGTTGAGATGATTTCTTGCTTTTTAGTTTCATGTTGTCCTACTATGTATCATGAGCAAAGCATTTCCAGGAAAATTTAGGTTTCTTGATATGAAGGGTGGCTGGAGAGAAAACAAAAAGAAAACAAAACAAAAAACCCCAAAAATCATTTCAGATCTAGCAAGCACTGGCTTTGAAACATTTTATCTAGTGCCCTCAAATCTAGTTTCAAATATAACAAGTTTTTCACTCAACATATTTTGTCAAACTTGTTAGGGTATAAAAATAAATTCTGTGTATCTGTGAAACAGGCAAGCGAAAACTAAAACTATCAAAGACATGCTTTCATAATAAGCAAGGCTCATATGGAAATGGTGTCACTTGGAATTGCCCAACAGCTGGCAGGTTGGCATCATCTGGGCAAAACATTTGTTGTTTACATACCTACAAATGTTTCCAGGATGAAGATGATAATGCTGTCTCTCTCTTAATGTGTGTGTGTGTGTGTGTGTGTGTGTGTGTGTGTGTGTGTGTGTGTGTGTGTGTGTGTACCTACTCTGGGTTTCATGCTTTCACTTGGCTCTTTTGTTAAAGGCTGCCACTCTACCACTTGAGCCACATTTCCACTTTCTGCTTTTTATAGGTTGACTGAAGATAGGAATCTCAGACATTTGTCTGCCTGGTCTGACTCCAAACTGTGGTTTTCACATCTCAGCCTACTGAGTAAGCTAGGAGTGCAAGCATGAGTCACTAAAGCCTGGCTTCCCTCTTTAAATCTTTCACTGCAACACTTTTAATACCTATGGCCCATGTTTTCTCTGCCTTTCATTTCTGTTAGCTTGTTAATAGTGTAACAACACATTTTCAAAGATAATTTTCCAACTAAAGTCAGATATATTATCACTGACACTGGGACCTTTGATATAAATTATTTAGAGAATATTACTGTTTAACAAGACCAGAAAGTATCTTTCCATGTATTGTTGTTTGTCAAAAACTCAGGTCAAAATTAAATTCATTGTACAAGATCAGTTTATAAATTTACAACTGAGAGTAGGTAGATAATGAAATCTTGGATCCATTATTCATATTTAATGAATAATAGAACATGGAAAGAACATATTTATTTTTAGGATCTTGCTCTACTAAAATGTTAAGGACACCTTTAAAATGCTCACAATTTATATTCAGCAATGATGGTTATCCAAACATGATTTTCATAATCTATCATAAAATATAGCAATTAGCCAGCCACTAGTGGCTTATGCCTGTAATCCTAGCTACTCAAGAGGCTGAGATCTGATGATCATGGTTCAAAACCTTCCCAGGCAGAAAAGTCCCTGGAAGTGGTGCTGTGGCTCAAGTGGTAGAGTGCTAGCCTTGAGTACAAAGAGGCTCAGGATTAGCAACCAGGCCTGAATTCAAGCCCATAACTGACAAAATAAATAATGTAGCAATCAATTAACTGTCATTTTATTAGCATAAATGAATTATACATGGAAGTTTTGAGACATTTATATACATGCATATAATATATTTGATCAAATTCACCCCATATGTTACTCTTATCTAATTCCTGTTCTTCTCCTTCCTTTTTTATAACTGAATTAATATTATAACTGATTAATAAATTTTATTGTGCTGTTTTCATCCCCCATCATTTTTGCTCTCCACCTCCTTCTGGTTATTTATTTATTTTAAGAGAGGGTCTTGCTATGCAGGCCAGGTGGCTTGGCACTTTGAAACTTTCTTCCTTTACCTTCTGAGTGCTGGGATTAAAGGTGTGACTACAATACCCCATTCACAACAGGTGTGAATAATGAGGAAATGTTTATTTTTATTTAACTTAAAATATTTTACCTTCATGTGTATTATTTTTGAGTATTGTTGACTTAGAAGGGGAAAAAAAACATTGCAGAATGTGATATCCATTTAAGCGGCCATCCAGCAAACTACTTTGGTTCAATATTTTAGACACTCTGGAAAAAAAAGAGAGAAAACAATATCATAGTAACTGTCTTTAGGTACATATAGGCTAATGGAGGTGTCAAGGAAGACTTGTACACCCCAGCTTGTGTATCAGAAACCTCAGCTTTGACTCTAGCTATGCTACTTATTATGAAGTTAGAAATCTTATTAAACACAGAAATTCTGAACTTCCTCACCTGTAAAATTGTGACAACTATAATAATATCATTATATGTACTTTGGAAGATGAGGATTTAGTGTGAGCAGTGAATATTACCCAGTACTTTGCCTTCCACCCCCACTCCCCTGAAGTATGCTTTTAGTTATAGTAAATCTTATTTTGTCCTCAATAGAGATGAAATACAAAACAACTAATGAGTTTTATTATGATAGAAAAAAAACTAGAAGGGCTGGAAAGGTGGCTCAGTGGTAGAGTGCTTGCCTTGCATGCATGAGCTCCTAGGTTCAATTCCTCAGCACCACATACGCAGACAAAGCTAGAAGTGGCACTGTAGCTGAAGGACAGCACCCAGCCCAGAGTTCAGGCCCAACGACCGACCAAAAAAAAATCAGAAAAATAACTAGAAATATTGTCAAATGTGAGTAGAGGAAGTTGAATAAAACCTTGATGGGGGCATTTTGGGGAAGGAAATTGGGAGAAAAAAAATGGAGGGGGTAACAATGTTGGCAAGAAATGTACTTACTACCTTATTTATGTATGTCTAACCCCTCTGTGCATCACTTTGAAATTAAATTAAATTTTAAAGAAGCTTGACAAATGGTTGGACAGATGACTAAAAAATTGTTTCTATGATAAAAATAACATACAAAAATATGATTTAAAAAATGATGTGTGTGTGTGTGTGTGTGCATATGCACATGCACACTTGAGTGCTAGATGGATCAAGGAAGGCTTGAACTCAGGTCCTGGAGCTTTGGCTTGGCTTGCTTCCTCTTGGCTCCTACCATTCGAGCCACTCCAACATTCTGGTTTATTAGAAATGGGTCTTATGGACTCTTCTGTCCCAGCTGACTTTGTTGCACTGTTCTCTAGGACTCGACCCCTTGAGTAGTTGGAGTAGTAGATATGATGAGCCACCACTGAGAATGAGACTTTTGAGGGTAATAGAAAAAGGTTGACAAGAGTGAGAATTCCATATTTTGGACAGTGGCAGGTAGTTCAGAAAGGTGAGACAGCTCAATTTGACATAGCTTCAACTAATGCAGAGAACCTATTCACTGTATTTACCAAGTACTTTCTCATCCCTGCACTTAGCTGACTGTGAGTGGAATGAGCAATAAAATAAAAGAAAAGAACAATGTCTTTAAGTCTTTGGGTATAGCAGAAATTATAAGAATGTTGCCTAATAATTTTGTGAGAAATGTCAAGAGTGTGTACAGCATTCTGGACCAAAGAGAGAAAATTCTCTCCATGGAGAAGTCCTTGGGTAGAAGAATTTGTGTTAGGAAAGCCCAAATGAGAAGCAGAATGTAAGATGAAAAGCAAATGAGGATCCAGACATTAGTTAGGAGGAAGAATTGGAAGCTGCAAAACAAAAAGGGACTTAGGTGGCAATGCATGATAAAGACCCATGACAGATGGAAGCTCTTCATGAGGCATTTTGATCATTTGTATCAGCTCTGGATAAGTTTGGAGCCATTAAATTCATGGGAGTGGACCTTAATTTCAAAGTAATACACTGACAAATGGAAGAGCAGTGGAAGTGTCTGTATTCATACTATCATCTTTATCACTATTGTCATTCTTCCTTCCTAAAGGCAACATGCATCAGGGTTAGGTCCTGGGACATGGAAGATGTGGGTTGAATTATAACATCCACAGTTCAGATCCCTATGTCTACAGTGGAGTCCTTTAGCTTAGATTATTTTCAAACCATATCATTTTCCCGGGCAGTCATCTCTTTTATTCTCAGTGAGTAATCTCTTTTTTAAAGTGAAAAATCACCCTTTAAACATTTTTATATCCTTAACTTGCTATTTTTTTATTCCATTTGGCTTACTTTAATAGACATATTCCTTTGACATGGCATCCATTTTCACCTTACTCTTTGAAAAATGAGAAATGTAACCTATACTAAGAAATAGGTCACAAAGATCAATGGAGAAAGAGTGACAGCCCCTACTGCTGCATTATTTAGGCTTGACTCATCTTGTGTGTTACATTTATCATGAAAAAGTAGGAAATTACCAAGAATTCACACCAAAAAGTCCCTCTTAAACTGCTGCCAACATTCTTCTTACAGTATTTTGTTTTTCTACTTTTTTATTAAAGATAAATATCAGATATACATTAGATGACATAAATACATACAATGTTATTCCTCTTATTAGAAAAATATTGTCCCATAGATGTCTTTCCCTCTGTCTTTTTTTTTTCTTTTGATTGGTACTGGTGCTTGAACCCAGGACCTTGTAGTTTGGATTGGTTTTTGTCAGTCAAGGCTAGTGCCCTACTATTTGAGTTACACCTTCATTTCTCTCATTTTTAATTAGTTGGAGAAAAGAGTCTCTCAGAGTTGTCTGCTTCAGTTGGCTTTGAACCTTGTCCACAGACCTTAGCCTCCTGAGTAATTAGAATTACAGGCCTGAGACATCAGCACCTGGTTGAATATACTATTTTCAATGTAAATGTAAATTCTAAAGCTAATTGCCCTATGTACTTTAAAAATAAGCCCTCCTTCATGCTAACAATTTGTAGTACACATCCAGATAGCTCACATTACTTGAACTCATTTAAGATTCTGGCAGATGTAAAGTAACATAAATGATTATACATTTTTTTGTCTCTTTATGCAAAAATTTTTTTTCTGGTTCTATCAACTACAGCTTTATGGTGAAGATTCTCAAGAAGATGTGCTTTAGGGTTGTAATAAGAAGGGATTATGATGAAGGGAATTAGCTTTTTAGGGACCTTAAGCATTGGCTATGGTGACAACAACCAGAGATTAGCAACAACAGGAAGCAATTGTCACCAGAATCGGCTAACAACATGAAGCAGAGCCTGGCAAAGATAATGTGGGCTCCTAAGGGTGGGTTGGAATATGGGGAGCAGTGGGTTTAATTTGCAGATTTTCAAGTTAAGAACTCTAAGAAACAAAATGTATTCTATTGTTGTTATAAACCACAAAAATCCCGGGAAATAAATTTTAAAATAATTGGTTTTCATAAAGTTCTTAGAACTAAGCAGCAGAAGAAATGGATTATTGATTTTTTTCTATTATAAGATTTCCCACTTTTCAGAAGAACTCTCTTTTTTTTCTATCAATGAGCATACATGAGTTGGTTGTTTCGGTTTTGACAAGCAATTATTTTAATCTTTCACCTTTATTACCTTGATTGAGAATATCTAATTTTTAATGTATTTTGTAATTTTTAATTTCTTATTTATACAGAAATAATTAGTGCCTTGGGAAATCTGATGAAATCAATGGGCTAAGAAGCCATTCCATTTTATGCTATTTTATTTATAAATCATCACCCCAACATGACTTAAAGACATCTCTAAATAGGTCTGAGGTGAAGAGCTTGAGATGTTACTTTTAATGTAGGAAATAACAGAATACCATTCTCTGATAAGAAGTGAAATTCAGCAGTGTTTTAACTTGTTCTAAAACTGGGATGTAAGTTCTATTTTCTTGTTTCATCCTTTGATTTCCTATGTGTTCCCACTCAACATAAGGAAGTAATTGTTCCCCGTAACACAAGATAGGGGACTGACAGCCATACTTTTCATTCCCCAAATTTAAGGGCTATGAAGATCTAGTTTGAACATAGTATAAAACATCTTTATCTTCCCAAGCATGGCACAATAGTTTGAAGTGTTATAAGACTATGCCTTTGGGACAACTGGTCATTGAAGAAAGTTATCATAACTTTCTCTGAGAATGATGATTTAATTTGCTTCCCCTAGTGCTCACTAAATGTATTATATGGACACTAGGAGTTACCACATGCTCCAAAGTAAAGCCTCTGTACTATCGGTTAAACTCAGTACCTTTAAATATCCAATTCTTCCCAATATGGCACTGTCATTGAAAATACTAAATAATCGAACAGCTTACTAAATTATCTTCCTAGAAAGCAAATTGTCTTGGAATTTTTTTTTGCCAACTTGAATTAGGGATTCTTGCAATTGCATGTTAGAAATACGTGTCATGGATATTTATTTTATTTTAAATGAAAATAGCAATAATACAACCACTTCATTGTATTAAGTGAAGTTGGGGAAATGTTATTAAATTAAGCTGTTAAATATTATATTATTAAATACAATTTTACTGATAACTAAAATTTAATTTCCTCCTTCAGTATAATATCTACCTAATAAATATAGCAAAATAGTAAAATTAGTAAATAAATTTGAACAAGTCATGAAATATTCATGTACACATACCTTGTGCTTCTAGTTTACTATCTTAGCAGTGGAAAACAATCAGCTAGATATATGGAGCAATTAAATAAAACCATCTCTGTTCATCTACACATAATTACAATGAAATGAGAAAGCAATGCCTTCCTTGGAAAGTACACAGTAAATTATTCAAAATATAGAAAGAGCATTAAATGTATAGGAATTTATCTTTTATTTAATTTTTGTTCTTGGTTCAATAGATGTACTTCATTAAGGAGTGAATTAATAATGTAAATCCTAGAATAAGAAAGGAAGGAAAAAAGAAGGAAAAAAGGAGGGAAGGAAGAAATTGAAGGATGGAAGGAAGAAATGAACGAAGGAAGGAAAGAAGAAAGCAAGGAAGGAAGGGAAGGAAGGAAGGAAGGAAGGAACCAGAAAAAGAAAGAATGAAAGAAGGAAAAGAAACAGCAGAGGGAGGTGGGAAAAAGTATAGTCCAAACTCTTTGAAAATTCAGAGCTCATTGCTTAAAGGAAATCCCTTTAAATTATTTAATTCTATGCTTTAATATAAGGCTATGATTTCAGGTACTTTTTTTTCTTTTATTTTTGTGTCAGTTTGGGGGCTTGTACCCAGGACCTCACTTTCTCATTTATCTTTTTATCTCCCTAGGTTGGTTTTGAATGGGGACCCTCAAATCTCACAGCCTCTTGAGTAGTTATGTTTGTAGACATGAGCCACCAGTGCCTGACTCAAATATCTTATATAGTTATTTTTGAATGTTGAATTAGTGTACTAAGAATGGACATAATTGCAAATCTTTATTAACAGTCAAGATATTCCAATCCTTTCTCTCTGTCTTTTTATTTTATTTATTCAATACTTTATGCAAGTTTTACATCAAATATTATTTAATAGGCTTATTTTATGACTATGTAAGTATTAGATTCCAAATAGGTACGTGATATAGTCTACTTCAATTAATTAGTTATACATCATTTTTTATGATATTCTGGTTTGAACTTAAGACCACACACTTGTTAGCACTTGTTCTATCATCTGAGCCATGAATGTAGTTTCCTGTTATCTATCTGTTTGACTGTCTGTCTGTCTATATCATTCTATTTGTCTATCTATATAATATGCCACAGTTTGAACTCAGGGCTTCATGCTTGCTCAGCTTGCTAACTTAACCAATGTTCTACCATTTCAGCCGTACCTCCAGCCTAGATTTTATTTTTGGAGATGAAATCTCATAGACCATTTTACCTGAGCTGGCTGGGAACTGTGATCCTCCAGATCTCAGGCTCTTCAGGAGATAGGATTGCAGGCTGAGCCACTTCTGGTCCTCTTTGAGATAGAGCCTCATTTTTAGAATTTGTTGTCCATCTGTTCTCTTTGACTTTACAGTTTTCTAATTTATATGCTTAAAAATCTGGTAATTCTATTTGTCCCCCACTTCTTGCTTGTTTTCCTGGATCTGGTTTATTTATCTTTATTGTTTCTACCTTCATTATAGAGGAAGCTATTCTTTAGTAATTTCTGAGAGAGAAATTGGGAGGTGAAAATATTGGGATAATACATATTTAAAAATGTTATTCTGTCATACACATGGCTGGTATCTGGGCTAGGTATAAAATGTGAGGTTATATTAGCTTCCTATAGAATTGTCTAATACTTTACAGTTTACAGTATTGACCCTATTACAGTAGGGTTCTTTAAAAATTTATTTGAAAATGCTGAAAACAGAGGAACTACAGTGAAATAAATTAGGCAAAGGGTACCTTTCCTTTTCAATAATGCCAACCTTTCCCTTGCTGTCTCCCAGTTTTTCCCTCCCATTCTACCCACATGTTGTATAGCTCATTTTCAACATGGTGTCCAGTGAGTACTATTGAAGCATTTGTTTACCCATTGCTACTTCTACATGAACAAATGAGGGTCTATTTAAATAATGAATCTTTTTGTATATAAGATCTTTTCATATTTCTTATGTACAATGCATATTTGCAAGGAACTGTTTTATTTATTGTCCTACAATTGAGCACACATATTTGTACATGTATTTATATTTATAGTATCTGTCACCACTCTTCAAAACAACTAAGAGACATAGTCAACTAAAGAATCCATAAGCCAGGGACTGGTGCCTCACACCTGTTAAATGAATCCGTTAAAAGAGTAAAACAATTATTTACAGATTGGCATACATATGTAAATATATATGTGCATATGTATATAGGAATATGTGGGTGTAACTCAACCCAACAGAGAATTAAAATAATGAACCAAGTAAAATGTAGGAAAAAGGCCAGAATAGACATTTCTCTAAAGGGACAAATAGTAGTCATATATAATAAACAGCACTCATCATCAGGGAAATGCAACTAAAAATCAAATGAGATTTTATGTATCCAACAAAGAAAAGCTATTGTCAAAAAAGACCAAACAGCAAGCTTTGGTAAGGATATGAAGGAAAAAGGACCCCATACACAAGTTGATATGAATTTTAAAGTAATCCAGCTGTATGGAAAACAGTATGGAGGGTCTTTAAAATTCATTCATCCATATGAGCCAGAAATTCCACTAGGGGATATATATCCAACGGAAATGAAACAAGTATATTGCAGAGACATCTGCATTTTCTTTGCAAATGGACTGTCGTAGTCATAACAATATTATTCAAAATAGCCCATACCTGGAAATTACATAATTGTTTATCAACTTACAAAGAGATAAAGAAAAGGTGAACACATATGGACTTGAATATCTTTCAGTCATAAATAAGCAAGAAATTCTAACATTTTTGGCCACCTGGATAGAACTCGAGGACATTATGTTAACTGAAATAAGGCAGGTGCAGAAAATCAAATACAATATAATCTCACTTTATATGAAGGATTTACAAAAAATCCCTTGTGTAGAAGGCAAGGGAAGAATGGTAGTTTATAGGGGAGATATGGGGAAAGTAGAGAAGAAGGAAGTGTGAGAAGTTGGTCGATGGGTCCCTAGTTATAGATACAGAGGAGAAGAAATTCAGGTGTGCTGTTGTACATCAGGATGTCTATAAACAATAATGGATTGTTTATTTCAATGAAAAATGCTAGAAGGAAGGATTTTTGAAAGTGTTTGCCATATAGAAGTAATTAAGTATTTAAAGATAGACATATTTAATTTGTCTAAATATTACACAGTGCATGCATGTATTAAAATGTTACATTACCATGTACAATTTTGTGATTTAATGTATCAATTAAAATAAATGTAGTCATCCAACTCTTTAGTTAAAATTTTATAATTATTATACAAAGAATTCAAAATTATTCATCTTTGGGACCATTTTTGTGTTCAGGTTTTATGTTGATTAAGAACAAAGCTGGCCTTACCTGTATTATATTGCATCATGTTCTTCCTCATCTTTTTCCCTTCTGTTAATGAGAACTAAGATGTTGGATAGCAGAAAATGTCTTGAACTAAAGTTACCCCAACTCCATGCAGTAAGAAATGATGCTTTGTTTACATTGCTGAGTTTCTTTGTAATAGTTTCATGAATTAAAAATCAAGGGAAAAGTGTTAAGATCAACATTTAGTTGCGATTAAATGATTTGTAAAGCTGAACTTGGAATAAGGATTATATTCCTACATATAAAAGCCCAAACTGGTAAACTTCTTAAGTAGAACATATGTGAAGAATCTATACATGTTTAGGTAGGCTAAAAGTTCTTGATTGTAATGTAAAAAGCATAAAGTATAAAGAAAAAAATCAGAAAACATAGACCATCAAAATTAATGTGTCCCTTCTTTGAAAATAATTGATGTAAAAACCAAAATTCCAGCAACAAAATGGAGGTAGTTTTCACAATAAATAATCTGTCAGATAACTTGCATTGAAAATAGAGAAAGAACTTTGTAACTCAGTCAAATAAGTGAGCCAGTTTTCTAAGAATGGTCTAAAACTTCAATAGACATCTTTCACAAACATTTGACTGATTAAGAATTTCAGACAAATATGCTCCACATAATTAACATTAGTGAAATGTAATCTATTACCACAATGTGATAGCACCATACATTTATTCTAAAGGTCAGAATTCAAAAGATCACCAATGTCAAGTTTGGCAAAGGATGAGTAATGTGTCATGTGAGAATGGGCTTGTAAAATGCCTTAGCCACAATGAGAAACTGTGTGAAAGTTACTTATAAACTTAAACATCCATCTTCCAAGCCGAGAAATTTCAGCCATTAGTATTCCCCTCCAAAATAAAGACACATATTTACACTAGGTCTGATACAGTCCCTGAACAGCAATAACAATCTTTAGCAGGAAGAACAGTGCTAGAGGAATATCAATACCAAACTTCAAATTCTATTTCAAATCCATAGTATAAAAACAACTTGGTACTAGTACAAGAAGAAGCCTGAGGGCCAATGGAATAGAACTGAAGATCCAGAAATGAACCCACAGGCCTGTAGCCACCTAATCTTTGATAAGGGAGCCGATAAAGAAAAAAACAGAATAGAAGAAAGACAGCCTCTTCAACAAATGGTGCTGGCAGAATTGGTTATGTATGTATAGAAAGTGGAAGTTAGATCCTCATATATCACCCTGCACCAGAATCATTCCATATGAATCAAGGATCTTGAGGTAAAAGCAGATACACTGAAAATATTACAGGAAGAATCCTTGGCACAAGTCAAAACTTTCTTAATAAAGACCCAGAAACACAACAAATCAAAGAAAGGTTAGATAAATGGGATTGCATTAAACTGTAGAACTTCTGCATGGCAAAAGACATAGCTAGCAAGATAAATAGAAAGCCCACAGACTGGAAGAAGATCTTCACTATCTATACAACAGACAAGGGGCTCATATCTAAAATTTACTTAGAGCTCAAAATAGTCACCCAAAAGCAAATCCTCAAAGAAACAGCCACCCCATTAAACAAGTGGGCTGAAGACTTAAAGAGAGACTTCTCTGAAGAGGAAATAAGAATGGCCAATAAACACATCAAGAAATGTTTGTCATCTCTGACCATAAAAGAAATGCACATCAAAACAACATTTAGATTCTACTTTACTCCAGTTAGAATGACCTTATCAAGAAATCTAGTAATAACAGTTGCTAGTGGGAATGTGGCCAAAAGGGAATGCTACTACATTGTTGGTGGGAATGTAAACTGGCTCTGGTTCAGCCATTCTGGAAAGCAGTACAGAGGTTCCTCAAAAGACTAAACATAGAGCTCCCTCTGAGCCGGCAATCCAACTCTTAAGCGTTTAAAACCCAAATGACCACAAGCAAGACTATGCTAAACCTACCAGCACAACTATGTTTACTGCAGCATTTTTTTTACCATAGGTAAAACATGGAACCAATACAGATGCTCCTCAGTAGACAAATGGATCAAGAAGATGTGGTATATATACACAATGGAATTCTATGCCTCCATCAGAAAGAATGACATTGCCCCATTCATAAGGAAATGGAAAGACCTCGAAAAATTATATTAAGTGAAGCAAATCCGAGCCAAAGAAACATAGCTTGCACAGTTCCCCTCATTTGTAATAACTGGATTATGTTTATATCATTCGTAGCAGAGGATCATAATAGCCCAATTGCTAATTGCATATAACCACACATAATGAAGTATATCATAATCAACTCCAATAATTGGAGAAACATGTTTCTATAATGTACTGTTTGCATTTATTTCATTTTTCTTTCTTTCTTTTTTTTGTGTTTTTGTCTTTTTTTGTTTGGTTTTGTTTGCTGTACACTTTGTCTTATATATAACTTTATTTGATCCATGGAAGGAAACAGGAATCACAGAGCAAGCAGGACAAAGGATAAACTAATGCAACAATGATACTCACTAGACACTAAGTTGGAAACAAACTTTGCAAGTTTGGGTGAAATGGAGTGGGGAAGGGCAACCAGGAGAAAATGAGGGAGGGGTAGCAGTGTCTAGAAAGAAATGTACTCCTCACCTAGCTTATATAGTTGTAACCCTTCTGTTCATAATCTTTTGAATAAATAAGAAAATATATTGTTTTTTAAGTATTAAAATGTACTATTTATAATAAATATGCATATTTATAATTACAGTGGGAAACTACATTACTAAGTTGATAGTTAAAAAATATTAGTCTATTAGTTCAGATTTCAGACCTCAAATCTAGCAAACTTTTTATTGGACCAGGCCATTTATTTTTAAATGTATTTTATTTTTATTTTCTATAATTAGTTGTCAAGGAGGTTTTAATTTAACATGTTAGTTTATGTATAAGTGCATCTTAATCAGTGTCATTCCAGTCACAGTCTTCCAGATTTATCTGAACCCCACTCATTCTCCTCAAGTTACACCTTGAATATGATGGTTATATTTGCCTAGAGAAAAGCCTTTTACTCATGCATTGATGATTTTTTTACTAATATTGGTCATTTTTACTTTATTAGCTATTTGGTCTGTTCTGAATAAATTTCTTCAAAACATGATATATTCTAAGGTGGATAAACACAGGCTTCAAAATTTTCCATCATTTCCCCATAACATCACATTTTTTAAACTCAGAGAATTTCTTGTCTAGAAATGTTTATTTTGCAAACATGAATATTTCTTTTTTGCTTCAGACCACCAGCATGAATTTACCCTTCAAACTTTTCAATTTTTAAGGACATATAAAAGAGTGGCATACTGATTTATGAGCCATTTGAAAAGATTTCTTCATGTCTGACTTCATTTATATATCTATTTTTAGCTAGGACTCTTTTCCTTGAACCATTTTCAGTGCTTATCCAAACAGCATGCTTTTATCCTGGAAGGTGGGGAGATAGAACTGTGTTTCACTTCTCTAAGGCACTTGCCTCCCGTGGTACTGATATCCTAAATTAAGAGCTTCCTCTGAAACTGTTTAAGATTTTGTATGGAAGATAGGACAAGACACAGCAGTCAGTCCAAGAGAAGGGCAAGTGAGCAGTGTGGTAGAAAGTGGGTTAATGGGAAAACTAGGGCAATGAGGCCCATCCTTCAAAAGACAGTAATCTCAGCACACTGACAGGTGGCATCAGAATTCTAGCTGTCAGGATTCTGCTGCACTACCTGTGGCAGATTCTCTCCATACAAGCCTGCAGTCCTTTCTTGCTCCAGAAATGAGACAGGAGCCTAGCAGAAAGGCATTCTCTGGTATTCTTTGAGTCCTCTTCACACTTAATCTTACAAATTGGTGTCCTTCTAAGACAAAAAGAAGAAATATCAGCTATCTGTGCCAGACCAGTTACACCTCTATGAATTCTTATTGAGTCCTATACTGCATGATAATAATCAGTAAATAAATGTACTAGGAATTTAGACTATGTATTCGGAATCATCCTTAAACATTGAGTTAATAGAAATGGGTGAATTACATTATTTTTGAAATTGTTATACCTCAAATAAATACAGACTTTTGAGACTCAAAGCAAATATAAAAATTTACATCATTGAGAAATGTTCAAATGCAGAAATAGTTCTAGAAAAGAAAAAGTAATGTCTATTTGTTACTAAATTTATTTGGGGTGAAAAAATATCCAATATTTGCTTTTCCAGTTAGTTTGAATTATTGACTAAGGATAAAAGAATCATTCTGTATAGAATATAATTATGAACAATAATGTTTTAAGTCCTAAGATATAAAAAGAACATCATATCTAAAATATTTTTGAGAATATAAAGAATTTTACCCTTCTAATTATGTTTGTAAAAATAGATATTAACTTACATTTTATTTATCTGACATAAAGTATAAGATGTCAGCCAAGTACTTATATGATACAATGAAATATAATTTTGGGTTGTTAAATATAAAATCCTTTGATTCATTTCAATGTTACAATTGAAATATATTTTCATGAGTAATTACATACAGAAAAGGAGTATTTTTATTAAATAACCAGCATCTGTATGAATAGGAAAAAAGATACTGGGTATCTTTTAGTGTTAAATTTTTATCAGATTTCATCATCGAAATTCTGACATAGAATTCCTAACTTTGTAAAATGCTACATGTTCCAGGAAAAGACCTGTAGTTAACTGAGGTCTCTACAACCATAGTGTGTTTTCAGAAGTTTCTTACCATATGTAAAGCTTTATAAAAAATCCCTGTTACATTGTTACATGTGTTAATTCTGCATATGTGCTAAGAAGAAAGTGGTTTCTAAAACATAGTGTAGCACTGTTTCAGTGAACAACAATTTTAAATGCCATCTAAATATCATGGGATATGAAAGAATGCTGTAGATAACATACGTAGGAGTTCTATCAAGAATTTTGACATTATTCTTCATGTGGTATCATTAGAGACAAAATGGGGAAAAAGAGACCAAAATGATAAAGAAATAAAGTGACTTTATATTTTATTGAACTCTGATGTTGAAAAATGTCAAGCTGGAAAAAAAACCTTCTGCTGCTATATTTCCTCCAGTATTAAAAGAGAGAAAAATGCTTATCAGAAACACAAGGTTATAATGTTTCAATAAACATACAGAGCCATTTTGTGCGTCAGATAGGAAAGAGGTGGAGATAAAACAACATGGATGAAAGTAGGTTAAATAATTCCACTAGCTAAGCGTATGTGACTCCCCAACAACTCTGCTACCAAAGTGCAGCATTCTACAATATTTAATTCTTATGATTTTGTAAATATTAATCAACAAGATGATAAATATGAATATAAATATTTAATTCTTATGATTTTGTGAATATTAATCAACAAGATGATAAATATGAATATTCTAAATCATAACTTTGATAATCAAACTTAGCCAGTCAAATGATAAGGAAGATTGACAAAAACAGGGAGATAAACAAAAGTTTGGAGAATTATCACCAGAGGCCACAGGAAAATGCATAAACACAAAGCCCATTTTAAAAGGTAGATTAGAAGGAAGAGCATGGAAACATGAATGAGAATTTAAATGTTAACTCTCTGTACAGATACTGTTATAAACTCTTTCCATGTAAAATGTTCATTCCTTTATTTTTCATAATATGCCTGTAACGAGGTGTAAAAAGTAGACTGTTTAGATACAGAAAAGTGAACAATACATGGAAAGGGATCAAAGTCACATACTATAAAGTAAAAAATGTAGAAATTTCCCCACAGAATGCTCACTCTAGGTCGCAGATTTATGCCATTTACTTTGCATCTAACATGACCACTACTCTCCCAAGATTCTGTGGTCTGATAGTAGAAATCTGCTGACCCCTGGGAAACAGGTAGTCAATAAATCCCATGGAGAGCTTGCTAAGGATATGACCAATGGTCAAATAATATAAATGTGTGTGATCCATGATGAAGTAGCTGGTACAAGACAGTCCTTCTGCTGTGAGCAGCTTGAAAATTGAAAAGTAATGGTTTATAGATAGCATTTTATACCTTAAGTAGGACACAAAGAGATGAGACCTATGATGACCACATTTTCAGCCTAGAAATAGTTTCAAGAAGACAAAACAACATGATACCTATACTAAGCTAAAAAGAAAATTTTTGATTTGAGGAAATAAGACTTCTTGTATTTGAGTCGAGACAGAATGAGTTTGTTCAAAAAGTTGCATAAGACGGCCCCAAGGACTCCAGAGTCTAGATGCACACTAAGCTGTCCTTACAGTGGCTGAGTCCCAACATTGACAGGTAAAATAATTCCATCAACACATATAAATTATAAAACTACTTTTGTTTGCAATTACACCTAGAATGTTAAAAATGAAGATTGAATATAAGTGCTTAGAGGATGGAAAGCAAGGAGGAACACACTTTTGAAAACACAGAATGCCATTTTCTTGTCAAATTAAACATTGACCTGCTACCTGATCCAATGGTTACACATTGAACTATTCACTAATATAAATGACAATTTAGATGTATAGGAAAGGGCTATACATGAAATTCACACTTATTTTATTCCTAATAGCCCCCCAATTTGATATATTCTCTATGTCAGTAAGCAAACAGCAGTATAGCTTAATTAACTACATAAAGCAAAATATACTCAGACACAATCAGGAAAAGGATGATGCACTTAATGATATGATCTTTAAAAACAAAAAAACTTGCCAAGCAAATGATGTTATATCAAAGAAGTTGTTACCATATGATTCATTTCTGTGTAGCAATAATAACAGTAAAGACCACAAATACATAGATATGAAGGTTGATTAGATGATACAAGGTTGAAAAGAGAGTACTTCTAAAAATTTTTGTTTGTTTGTTTGTTTGTTTTGTCGGTTGTGGGCTTGAACTCTGGGCCTGGGCGCTGTCCCTGTGCTCTTCATCTCAAGGCGAGTGTTCTACTACTTGAGCCACAGCACTACTTCTGGTTTTCTAGCGGTTTATTGGAGACAAGAGTCTCATGGACTTTCCTGCCCGGGCATTAAACCTTGATCCTCAGATCTCAGCCTCCTGAGTAGCTAGGATTACAGGTGTGAGCCACCCGTGCCCGGCCTAATTAACTTTTTAAAACAAATGTCCTATATCTTGTATGTTAGCAATTACACATTTTTTTCATATGATAAATTCAAGTTTTGCTTACTTTTAAAATAGCTAAATTTTATTATATATACTTTCTTTTTTTATTTATTATTCAAAAAATTTATTGTGAAAATACTGTACAGAGGGGTTGCAATTACATGGGCAAGATAATGAGTACATTTCTTATCAAGCATTTTAGCCTCCTCCTTTGTTTCCCCTTCCCATCCCTTCCCATCCTCTCCTGCCCCTTCCACCCAATCCTCCCCACGGGCCCACCTCCCCACTCCCCCCACCTCCCCCACCCCCGGCACCAAAGTTGTAAAGTTCGTTTTTGAAATAACGACTTGTACATCTCATTGTTGCAATGGGTCCACCTGTACCTGAAAGAAAAAAAAAACCATTTGAATACATATCTTATGTTTATTTCCCTAACATCACCTTATTATATATACTTTCTTTAGTCATATATAATATATATTGTTTTTTTTACTATCCATTGAGTTCACTTGTAGATTTATAGACATGTTCTAGTTATTACAAATGAGGGAAACCATGCAGCCTATTTTTTTGGGTTTGGCTTACTTTGCTTAGTTTAATTTTTTTCTAAGTCGTTCCATTTCCTTATAAATGGGGAAATGTCATTCTTTCTGATAGAAGCATAGAATTCCATT
The DNA here is from genome assembly GCF_024711535.1 of Dipodomys merriami. Lineage (NCBI taxonomy): Eukaryota > Metazoa > Chordata > Mammalia > Rodentia > Heteromyidae > Dipodomys > Dipodomys merriami. The sequence goes on along the minus strand of NW_027202450.1, from coordinate 128,456 downwards.
GTATATATATACCACACTTTCTTGATCCATTCATCCACTGAGGGGAATCTGGGTTTGTTTCCATATGTTGGCTATGATAAATAATACTGCAATGAACATGGTCATGCTAGTTGGTTTTCGTATAGCCTCTGGTTTTTGGTCAATTGGGTAAATGCCCAGAAAGTGGGTTTGAAGGGTCATAGGGGAACTCTGTTTAGTCGTTTGAGGAACCTCCACACTTTCCAGAGTAGCTGAACTCTACCAACTCTACGAACAGTGCAGTAGCATTTCTTAGGGCAGTATCCCTACCAACATCTGGTATTATTATTTTTCTTGATAATGGTCATTTTAACTGAGATGAGGTGGAATCATAATGCTGATTTGATTTGCATTTACTCTATGGCCAGATATGACAAACATTTCTTTATGCATCTATTAGCCATTCCTATTTCTAAAGATAAGTAATTACACCTGGACATGATTAATTAAACATCAGTCTAAACATTCACACAATGAGAACAAAGGAGGATATTCTTTGGAGAGGATTGCAAGGGCTCAATAACTACGTGTATATGGCCATAGAAAATGATCCTTATCCAAATGAACTCCAAGAAATGTAACTGAGATTTTTTTTGTCAGTCGTGGGGCCTGAGATGTTCAGCTCAAGGCAAGTGCTCTACCACTTGAGCCACAGCGTCACTTCCAATTTTCTGAGTGGTTTATTGGAGGTAAGAGCCTCACAGACTTCATGCCTGAGCTGTCTTTGAACCTTAATCCTCAGATCTCAGCCTGCTGAGTAGCTAGGATTTCAGGTGTGAGCCACCAGCTCCTGGCTTAAGAGAATTTCTTTTTATCATACTGTTTGTGGCTCCTTTTTCCCCCTTTTCTTCTCTCCTGTTTTCATTATTTTATTCCCTTCTCTCTCTGTTTTAGATTTCTGTACCCCTTGTCTTGTATATAAGTTTATCTGATTTGGGAAGTGATGGGGAAGCACAGAAACAGTGGGACAAGGGGTAAACCACTTCAGCAGTGGAACCCACTAAACACTATGTTGGAAATTTACTATACAATTTGGGGGGGGGAAAGTTGGGAGAGGAAAAACTGGGAGAGAATGAGGGAGGAGGTGACACTGTTCCAAATTAAATATACTCATTAACTGAGTCATGTAACTGTAACCCCATTGTAAATCACCTTTACAATAAAATTAATACACATGTGTGCATGTATATATGTATTATTTTTGTATATATGTATATTTCTCAAAGATTGATTACAATAACTATAAGGCAGTATGTTCATAACTTTAGTTTATTCTATGTAAAATATTTTTGACATGGCTGGTTGTATGTTCAATTTGAGCCACACAATTATTAAAAGTATTTCTCAAACTTTATTTTAAATAAGCTAATGAGACCTCACCAAAACTTGTTGAGCAGTGCTGAGCCAGGTGCTAGTGGCTCATGCCTATAATGCTAGCTACTCAGGACAATGAAATGTGGAGGATTGAGATATAAAGGCATCCTGGGCAGAAAAGTTCATCAGCAAATACATGGACTTGAGGTGTGGCTCAAGTGGTAGAGCATCAACCTTGAGTGGAAAATAATAGTAATAATAATATTAGTAGTGGACATTAAGTAAAAGATGTGGTCAGATAGGTTCCATAATCAATAATAATACAGTATATATTTTAAAACAGTTACAAGAGAACATTTTTGAATGGTTTACCATAAAGAAATGAGAATTATGTGAAATGTAGACTATGTTTATTACTCAAATACAATATGCACATTTAACAAAACATCATAATGTGTTTCATAAATTTGTAAAATCACTGGATGTCAATTTTGTGGTTTTCCTCACATCCTAAAAATGGCATAAATAACTCTGATACAAGTTAAACTCTTTATTTCCTGATAATTTGGAATGGCTTAAACATGGAAACCCATTTCTGATCTTCTTACTTGTGTGAACTATAGTTCGACTGGTGAAGAATAACAACCATTTTATTTGGATATAAAATTCAATTAAAATCTCTTCACATTCAGTTCAAACAGATATATTTTTCCTGGTATTTTGTAAAAAAATAAAAAGTAATTTTCCCTTTCATGGTGTCATTGATTGGTGTCACAGAACAGCAATATTCACAAGACAATATGTTGGAAATAATCTGTAAAACTTGGGGGGGGGTAGGGAGAGGGAAAGTGGGAGAAAAATGAGAGAGGTGTAACAAGTTCTACAAGAAATGTACTCACTACCTTACTTATGTAACTGTAACTCCTCTGTAGATCACCTTGACAAAAATGTGTTGTTGTCATTTTTAAAGACTACTCATCTTCCTTTCTCCTGTTGCTTACCCCCTTGCTTGTCCTATTTCCTCGTTGTTATTTAGTTAGACTTTGACTTAGTCTTTCTAAAAAATTATACTATTTGCTTTCTCCATATATTCTTTTATACTTCAGTTAATTCATTTATACCCACTTGGGTGCTACCCAGTCTGCTTACTTCTAGATTCATAGGCACATTCTAGTTCCCACTAATGAGGGTAGCTATGCATCCTCTGCTTCTCTAGGTCTGGCTTACTTCATTTAATATATTTTTTCCTAGTCTTTCCATTCTTTCTGATGTATGAATAAAAGTCTGCTGTGTATATATGACACATTTTCTTGGTCCATTCGGCCCTTTAGGAGAATCTATAGAATGAACAGGGGAAATGAGTAGAATGCAGGCAAGAACGAATTGTATATGCTAGAGGATTTAGAAAAATAAAAGAAGGAGTGAGTCAAAGGGGAGTGAAGTTGTTGAAGGGATGATGACACAGATTAAGATGCATTATATACATATATATTAATTTGTTAAGTGACAAAAAATAAATAGCAAAAAATAAGAAAAGTGAGGGAAAGGGTGAGGTGGGTGAGGTTTGTAGGCACTGTATTCATTAACCACTCTGTTGAATGGCAACTCTTTTGTACAACTACTTAAAGGAAATAAAAATAATTTTTAAAGGTTGCCCTTGAACCTGACCTCCAGCCAAGGTTTCCCTTTTCCCACCCCATTTTCTAAAGGTTGACTTTTCCTGACAAGCTCTTTCCCCATTTATTCTAAGACTTATATACAAAGACAGGCTCTGTACACAGAGTACCATTCATTCATTCAGTAAAGTTTTCTTTCAACCTAGCTCTAGTACTGACCAATTCTTAGTTCAGGACCAAAGAAAAAGTTCACTTAAGTTATTTTAGTAAAAGTTTTAATTTGTTTGTATTAATTATAATATTATATTAATTATATTAATATTAATTTAAAATGCCAACTCAACACTTAACTTACAGAGCTAGAGTGATAAAGAAAACAAGACAAGTAAAACACACATACACAAACCCAAATACAGTATCAATGAAAGTAGAGTGTCATGAATTCTTCTTGAATCTAAGGAATAAATTTTGCCAAGGCTGGCTTTCATCAGAAATAGCAGAATATTTAAATAAAATTCAAAGGAAGCAAATCTAGCCCAACATTACTTTGACCTCAATATTAAAGTATTTTATGAAGCCTGGTAAAATTTCATATATGTACCATCTTTAATTCCAGTAATTTATAATTTTACAGTTTTTGTACCATGTTGAAAATGTTGTTTATACAAACAAGACCACACTAAAGCTACCAGTACAACTATGTTTATTGCACCATTACTTACTATAGCTAAGATATGGAACCAACCCAGATACCCCTCAGTAGATGAATGGATCAAGAAAATGTGGTATATATACACAATGGAATTCTAAGCCTCCATCAGAAAGAAGGACAGTGCCCCATTTGTTAGGGAATGGAAAGGCTTGGAAAAAATTAAATTAAGTGAAGTAAGCCAGGCCCAAAGAAACATAGGTCCCATGGTTTCCCTTATTTGCAATATCTAGTGTATGTCTGAATCAAGCAGAAAAGGTCAGATAAAGTGATGTTAGGGAAATGAACCCTAAGATATGTATTCAAATGTCCTTTTTTCTTTCATGTGATTGTTTCTAACACATTTATATGATTATTTCTTTGTTGCTTTGTATGTCCTTCCCCCACAGTATAATCCCTGCTTTCACTGTATTTGATGTCGGTATAATTTGTGGAGAGGAAGGAAAAAAACAAATCGTGTAAATAGGGATACAGGTGGACCCATTGCAACAAGGAGATGTACAAGTCGTTATGTCTAAAACAAACTTTACAACTTTGTTGGGGGGGACGGGGAGGATTGGAGGGGTGAGGGGAGGATGGGAAGGGGAAACAAAGGAGGAGTCTACAATGTTCGATGAGAAATGTACTCATTATCTCGCCCATGTAATTGTAACCCCTCTGTACAGTATTTTCACAATTAAAATTTTTTTAAATGTTGTTTAGTCTAATTTGCTTATGGCCAATGGTATCTTTAATTAGAAATATTGGTAACCTGTCCTCAAAGCATTTCATTGAGTGCATTTTTACTTCCAGCATTATCATCCTAAAGAATAGAATGATAAGAAATGCCATTAAGCAGAATTGAAATGAAATAGCCCTCAGGGAATAAAGAGCGTTTTCTTTATTGAAGAACAAAGTCTGTTTAGGATACAGTTTGGTATTGGCATAAGAACAGACCTCAGGACCAATGGAATAGAATTGAAAACCCAGAAATGAACCTACAGACCTATAGCCATCTAATCTTCGATAAGGAAGCTAAAACAATAGAATGGAAGAAAGACAGCCTCTTCAGTAAATGGTGCTGGCAAAATTGTTTAACTACATGTAGAAAACTAAAGCTAGATCCTTATATATCACCCTGCACCAGAATCAACTCCAAATGGATCAAAGACCTTGAACTCAAAGCAGACACTCTGAAAACATTACAGGATGGAATAGGAGAAACCCTAGGTCTCCTTGGCTCAGGTCGAAATTTTCTGAATAGAGACCGGGAAGCACAACAAATCAAAGAAAGGTTGGACAAATGGGATTGCATAAGATTGCAGAGCTTCTGCAGGGCAAATGACATAGCTAGCAAGATCAATAGAAAGCCCACCGATTGGGAGAAGATCTTTACTAACCATAAAACGTACAAGGGTCTCATATCTAAAATATACTTGGAACTCAAAAAATTAAACCACCCAACAACAAATCCTCAAAGAAACAACTGCCCAATAAATAAGTGGGCGAAAGACTTAAAGAGAAGCTTCTCTGAAGAAGAAAGAAGGATGGCCAATAGACACATGAAGAAATGTTCAACATCCCTAGCCATAAAAGAAATGCAAATCAAAACAACATTGAGATATCACCTCACTCCAGTTAGAACAGCAAAAATCAAGAACTCTAACAACAACAGATGCTGGAGGGGATGTGGACAGAAAGGAACCTTACTTCATTGTTGGTGGGAATGTAAACTTGTTCAACCACTTTGGAAAGCAGTATGGAGGTTCCTCAAAAGACTTCACATAGATCTCCCCTATAATCCAGCAATCCCACTTTTGGGCATTTACCCAAATGTTTACAAACAAGACCACACTAAAGCTACCAGCACAACTATGTTTATTGCAGCATTATTTACCATAGCTAAGATATGGAACCAACCCAGATGCCCCTCAGTAGATGAATGGATCAAGAAAATGTGGTATATATACACAATGGAATTCTATGCCTCCATCAGAAAAAATGACATTTCCCCATTTGTTAGGAAATGGAAAGGTTTGGAAAAAATTATATTAAGTGAAGTAAGCCAGGCCCAAAGAAGCATAGGTCCCATGGTTTCCCTTATTTGCAATATCTAGTATAGGTATGAGTCAAGCGGAAAAGGTCAGATAATGTGATGTTAGGAAAATGAACCCTTAAATATGTATTTTAATGTTTTCGTTTCTTTCATGCATGTGTTTCTAATGCATTTATAAGATTATTTCTTTGTTGCTTTGTATGTCCCTCCCCCACAGTGTAACCCCCGCTTTCACTATATTTGATGTCAGTATAACATGTGGAGGAGATGGGGACAACCAAGTCGTTTAAGGATTCAGGTAGACCTGTTGCAACAATGAGAAGTACAAAATGTCATGTCAAAACCAGCTTTACAATGTCTGTGTGTTGGGGGGTAGGGGGGTATAATTGGGTTGGGGGAGGGGTATAATTGGGTGGGGGGAGGGGGGAGGCAGGGAAAGGAGGTGAAGGGTAAACAAAGGAGGAGGCTGCAATGCTTGGTAAGAAATGTATGCATTATCCTGCCAATGTAATTGTAGCCCCTCTGTACAGTATGTTCTCAAATAAAATTAAATAAAATTTTAAAAAAAAGGATACAGTATATAGAATATAGAATTAAAATCTTCACTGAAATGAGGAACATATTTATGAAATTCTATGACCAGTGAATATTTGCTATTGAGAATTAGTTCTGATAGCTACAGAGTCAGGAATATGGAAAAATAAAGAGTACAAAGAAAGCAATCCATTGGAAAACATTCAAACATTTAAAATACTGATAAAAGTGATTGCAAATTATAGTTTCTGAATGATGATTATAATTAATTTAGATTATATAATTATATAAAATATAGTGTATATAATAACTTTATAATTTATTGTTGAAATAAGCTCTGAATTATTATTATTCCTGATTCTCTTGTCAAAACACATATAAAAGTAGGTGGTAATTATTTTCAATCCATATTTTATTTAGATTGTTGTATTTTATGATCAATTTTAGCTTTCTAAAATATTTGTTTTTCCTCTAAAATTTGTTTCCCATAAAATTTTGGATTTAATGGCTCTGACAAATGAATAGCTCCTGGAATTTCAAAGCTAAAGTTCATAATGTATAGCAATGTCTTCAATGGCTATGAAGTTTATTGGGCCAAAAATTAAAATAAAAGTATACTAAATATTATTTTAGATCCTGTAAGTTTTGAAAAAAAACATAGCCAAAGGATGGTAAATTCAGAGAGATAAAGTAAATCTTTCTTTCTGGCAATAAAAGCTTTGATTCCCAATTCTAATCTTTTCATTGCAGCTCATTGATCAAGTCAAGTGTGTCATTGATTTCTGACATTTTGGGGGAATGTAGAGGAATGAGAAGGCATAGTTTCTTCTCAAAATTTAGTAAATTAGGTAAGCACACATGCACACTGATATATTTGAGAAAAGGCCAAATGCCTGGAGTCTTTCACAGATACCTTGAAGACTTGAAGGTCATGAATTAAACAAGTTGTTACAATAACAATTATTATAGCCTTTCTAAGACTAGATACCCTTATACACCAATTACTCAGTTGATAATAGCCTATAGGGTAAATCATATAAAAGTTTTGGGATATAATATGACAAATGGTCATAAATAAATAAGAGTAGATTTTCTGAAATAAAATTATTAGTAGAGTTTCATGATTTTATTTTATTTTAACAAGTTTTGTATTATTAGCATCCTATAAACTTATTTTTAAATATATTTTTATTGTAAAGATACTATACAGAGGGGTTACAGTTACATGAATAAGGTAATGAGTACATTTCCTATTGAGCATTGTTACCCCCCTCCTTTGCTTTTTTCCCCTACCATCCCTTCCCTCCCCATATCCCCAACTCCTCCTTCCCCCAAAGTTGTAAAGTTCATTTTCAACGTAGTGCCTTGTACATTTCATTGTTAAAATAGGTCAACGTGTATTCTTGTTTCAGTGTTTTGTTATTTCCCCTCTCCTCCCCAAATTAGAAAAAAAAGTATATACAAGATGCAGGGTACCAGAATCAAACACAGTGAAACAAGAGGTGTACCATAGGGGAAGAACATACAAAAGAAACAAAAAAATCACATAGTACATTATAAGTACATTAAAAACAACAGTAGGAGAGATAAAACTTCTTGTCTCCTTATCTTGGGGTTCATTTCGCTTAGCATGATCTTATATGGTCATATGTGCATAGCTTTTGAGCTTTTCTACTTGTCTGGTAAGATTATCCTAGATGCATACTAGTTAATGAAAATAAGGGAAACCATGGGACCTATGTTTCTTTGGCCTGGCTTACTTCACTTAGTATATTTTTTTCCAGATCTTTCCATTTCCTAACAAATGGAGTGATATCATTCTTTCTGATGCAGGCATAGAATTCCATTGTGAATATATACCACATTTTCTTGGTCCACTCATCTACTGTTGGGCATCTGGATTGGTTCCATATCTTGGCTACAGTGAATAATGCTGTTATAAATATAGTTGTGTTGGTAGCTTTAGTATGGCCTTATTTGTGGTGGTTTGGGTAAATGCCCAAATGGGAGAAGATCTTCACTCACCATACAACAGACAAGGTTCTCAAATCTAAAATATACTTAGAACAAAAAAAAATTAAATCCCCCAACAACAAATCCTCAAAGAAACAACAGCCCGATTAATAAGTGGGCTAAAGATTAAAGAGGAAATAACGATGACCAATAGACACATGAAAAAATGCTCAACTTCTCTAGCCATAAAAAATGCAAATCAAAACAACATTGAGATTCCACCTCATCCCAGTTAGAATGGCTATAATCAAGAACTCTAATACCAACAGATGCTGGAGGGAATGTGGCCAAAAGGGAACCCTACTGCATTGTTGGTGTGAGTGTAAACTTATTCAACCACTTTGGAAAACAGTAGGTTCCTCAAAAGTCTGAGTGTTTTCTTATGTATAACATTCCTCAATATGTACATCTTCCATCTTCTAATATATCTTATTTTGTTTAATTAATTAGTCAAATAGAAAATATATACTGAAAGTAGTACTTTACTCATGCTAGTCAAGTACCACCACTGAGCCATATTTCCAATCCTTTAATCTAGTATTTTTGTTTTATAAATCAAAATTACTTTTCTAGTGTAGATATCATCTTGTTGTAATATTTAGTACAATAAATACTTTCTTAGGGAAATTAAGACAATTAAATCTGACATGTTTCACAGATGTGAATGTGAAACAATCTCTGAATTTATGATGTAGAAATATTAGTCTGTTGAGTGCATTTTGAGATTGCTAGAGACCAAATTTGTCACTCTCAATGGAGGTAAATAAGGAGAAAAAAAACCAAGGATTTTACTTGTCTATACCAAAGGGAAATTTCCTCTTTCTAGAAAAAAATCCTGCTAATATATAAATACATTTGAAATACTACCATTTTCAATTCCTGATGAAGTAATGAATCTAGGTAGTGAGGGATGGGGAATTAGCTGCCACTTAATGGAAGTTTATAACACACCTATGACTACTGTGAAAAAAATTAAATCTAGTGAGCTTTCTTACGATGTCTTCATACATAGACACAATATATTCCTTCATGATTCTCTTCCCCTCAGCCCTCTTGCTTATCCTTTGAATATTCCACATTTGTATTCAGGTAGACTAGTCTACATTCCACATACAAGAGGAAAATCTAACATTTATCCTTTAACACCAAGCCTTTTTCACTAACCATAGTGATCTCCAGTCTCTTTCATTTTCCTGCAAATGGCATAACATCATTATTTATGCTGAATCATACTCACTGTGTGTATCATGGGGGAAGAAAACAATAGAGGAGTATATTCTAATAAACATGAAGCACATGAATACATAAAATACTACAGTGAAGCACATTTTCAGCAACTAATATGCACTCATAGAAATTTTAATCTAGCCACATCAGCATTCTGAGATTTCGAGTTAGTTTGCACAAAACCTATATGAGAATTTGCATCACAATGGTGGTGGAGGCCAAAATAACTATTACTAAACACAGTAATACCCTAGGAATAACCACTTTTTAAAAAATGCATGGCAAATGAGTAAAGGAGAACTGGTTACAGAAATAAAAGTTCTATGATGATCCTTCATTCAAATGACACATAAAAACCTACCCAGAGTGTCATGCAATTCAACAACTGAATAAAAGTATTTAATAATAATAATAACAACAACAACAACAACAAGGGACTAGATGTTAAATTTTCCTGATATTACAGAGAGATATTTCTTATTTAAAGATTTACACTGAAGAAGTAGAACTATGGATCAAGTGATAGAATGATAGCCTTGAGTGAAAAAAAATAAGTAAAGGTACAAAAAACGAAAACACTTTTGGAACTGTTGATATGGCCCAAATAGTATAGCACAAGCTTTGAATGAAAAAGCAGATATATTAACCATGAAATATTTACAGTGGAAATAAAAGCAATACTTAGTATTTCTTCAAAATTATTTAGTTAAGGAGAATGTAGATTAAAAATATTGATAAGCTTTTGAATCTGCATGATGAGAATTTGATATTTTACTACTCTGCTCATTTTTATGTGCTTATTGGGAAAATTTGAGGATAAAATTTTTATTTAAGTAACACTAAATTTCACACTTGTCATATTGTCAATAAAGTTCCTAAGACATATAGAATCTTTCTGCATATTTGATATTAGGACAAAGTTTATTTAGAGGGTTGGATCTGTATATAATTTATGCTTGAAATAGGTTTGTTTTGTGAGTGGCTTCCAAGACGGGGCTGACTGAAAGGTTTATTTACATAATTCAAATTACTATGGTCCTGACTTACGGAGGAATGTTTCTATGTGCAATTTTTTCTTGATCTATAAAGAAAACCATTAAAAATTCTCTTTGCAAAAAATTATTTGGAGAATTTGTATAAGCAATAATTGACTATATATGTCCATTACGGACAGTTTATATAGATTATGTCTTCTATGGCTAAATTTATAGGTGACTATTGTAAAATATATATATATATATATATGTTTGAATATGTCCACAAAAATATTAAAATTAGAAATAAAAACACAAATGCTACAGAATTTGAATTTATTATTCATTACTGAAGGCTCTTCATTTATACCACTATCCTCTTATTATACCTTTGAATTAAGAGAATAAAACAGAAACTTGAACATAAATTGTCAGTTAGGTTGGTAAATGATATTTCAATATCCATGTTATGAAAGGTTTCAGGCTCTCTGAGAGGACATATAAGTCATGAGAGGAGAGGAGAGGAAATGTCTTGTAACTAAGACTAGTCTTAATAGGCTGTGTTGGTATGGGTAATAGTGGTAGGAGTTTTGTTTTTAATAAGTAGGGTGAAAGCAATGAATATGGTCCAAATATATTGTTTGCACATAGGAAAATAGAACAATGAAACTTGTTGAAATTGTTTGAGGTATAAGGGAGGGGAGGAGAGTGGTAGATGGGATAAGATTATTTAGAATTTTGTGTAAATGTGTATGGAAATGTAACGATGTAATCTCACACTATAAAATAATATAAGCTAAAATAAAGGAAAAGAACAAAAACAAGAATGATCAGTATCCCATGTACTTCATACCTTAGTTACAAAAAACTACCTGTAATTCTTTTTTTGTTTTTTGTCAGTGGTGGGGCTTGAACTCTGGGCTTGGGTGCTGTCCCTCAGCAATTCAGCTCAAGGCGAGCACTCTACCGCTTGACCTACAGTGCCACTTCCGGTTTTCTAGTGGTTCATTGGAGATAAGAGTCTCACGGACTTTCCTACCCGGGCTGGCTTTGAACCGCCATCCTCAGATCTCAGCCTCCTGAGTAGCTAGGATTACAGGCGTGAGGCACCAGCTACTACCTGTAATTCTTAAAACAATTTATGTTGTTCACCGTTCTATGCCCATTTATTTAGTTTCATATATTGTTCACATTTCATTTACTATGTAAATGATTCCTTCTACATTATCTTTCTTGATTTTGTGTGTATGTGTGTGTGTTTGTGCATTTGTGTGGTGGGAGGGTGGGGGATGGGTGCTGGTGATGAGACTTGAACTCAAGGCTTGAGTACTGTTCCTCAGCTTTGATCCTGTGATTTGCAGTACAATCAAGTGAATGTTAAGTACATTCAAGCATTGTTGGGAGTGTTTCACTTGCACTTTGTTCTTGTGAACTGTCACGTTGGCCCAGTGAGAGAGACCCAGTCATGACACTCATTCTATCTCTGTGGAAACTGAGGAACTGCCAGAAACTTGCCCCAGTCTCTCATATTTTTTTCTTTTTCTTGTAAATATTTTGTTCAGAAGGGGTGACCATTACATAAATAAGAAAATGAATACTAGTCCTTCATTTTCTAAAAAAAAAACCAAAAGAATCCAGAGAATCTAGTTGGAAAGCTCCTGCTTCTAGTTATCATGATGTCCTATTTCTGTATGAATTCAAGAAACTTTGTTTAATATAACAAGAAATCACCTACCCATATGTTAGCACCATTCTAAGGGCATTAAAGCTGAGATTGTCTGGTCATTTTTGTTAGACATATCATTTATTTAAAATATTTGTCCACACACCAGAATCAGACATAGATGAATTAATTTACAAATAGAAGCATTTTAAATTCAGTGGAGCATGCCCACCTTCTAGTAAAATAATAATTCTGCAAATAGCAACCTCTAAACTCACTTTTCTTTCTTGTTCTCTCTCCCCATCTGACATCTATGCCTTTCAAAATAAAATCTACATTCTTTGATGTTATTCCTGAAACTATGAAAGACCCATTTGTTTTCCTAATGATTTTCTCAACTCTACATGTCCAACATTGATTTCTTCCCCTTTTCTACTTGTAATGGTGCACGAGATGATAGTCTTTCCTGCATTTCCTTCCTTAAACTGTCACCTGCACTGTTGATCTTGCCACGATGACCCAGTGCGACCTTGGAATGAAAACCAATAATGTGCTATGAAAATAAAGACAAGACAGCTTACAAAACTGATTCTAAATTATAGAGCTGCTTAGTGATCTGTAACCACCCAAATTCCTGCAGCTTGACAGCTGGCTAGTAAAACCAGGACAGACCACCAGCTTGGATTTATGACCTTGATGAGGGCAAATCACACAGTCTGTGGTAGAGTTACCAGATATATATATATATATATATATATATATATATATATATATATATATATACATATATATATATGTATATATATATATATATATATATATATATATATATGAAGCAAAGTCTTTTAAACTGGACTTATTCTGTTTTCCAAGTTTTTCCTCCTTAAAATGAGAATTAGGACAATGTTAGAATTATTCTAAAAATGAGAACAGACAAATTAGCATTTTTAGAAATTTTATTCATAGTTAATTACAAATGCAAAAGATTTCCTTAAGATGATTATTATTGCCCTTGGAATAATGTTGTTTCAATTTTACTTTTGTGCAAACCTTCCACCTTATAATTTTTCCATTTATTTTTATTTATTTATTTTTGTCTGTCATGGGGCTTGAACCTCTGGGCTTGGGCATCAAGGCGAGTGCTCTACCATTTGAGGCACAGTACCACTTTTGGTTTTCTGGTGGTTAATTGGAGATGAGTCTGATTGACATGCCTGCCTGGGCTGGCTTTGAACCATGATCCTCAGACCTCAGCCTCCTGAGTAGCTAGGATCACAGGTGTGAACCATGGGCACCTGGCCTTTTAGTAATTTTTATATTATAATTTGAAATTTATATTTGCAAAACTGATACAAAGTTATTTCCCTTTTATTTAGATTCAGCAATTGTTTATTTGTTTGGTTGTTTGTTTTTTGTTCTAGTTTTTCTTGAGATAGGATCTCTCCATGTAGTACAGTTTGGCCTCAAACTGGTAATTCTTCTGCCTCACTTTCTAAGTGCTGGGATTATATATGTGTACTACCATGCCAAGCTTGAATTGGTCAATTATTAACATATAGTGTTTATAATTTAATAACTTTATGATAATGTTCCTTCAGGCACATATTCCTTCTGAATTATTTCCGAGAAAATTACCTTAACAGTCTCACAACAAATTGCAGATGTTAACATTTTCTTCTAAATTATTTAATGTATATTTCATAAATTTAAGGTCATTGCTTTATTTTACCATAATTCAAAGATGAAACTCTAGAAATCTAATTGTATGTTTGCAATCCACCTACTCAGGAGGGAGATCAGGAATAGAGGTTTAGAACCAGCTTTTGCTGTAAATTAGACCTAATCTCAACCAATCATGTGGACATGATGATACCAACTGCCATCCAGACTATGTGAGGGAATAAGAAGCAAGGTCATAGTAGAGGCTAGCCAGGGCAAAAAACTGAAGACTCTATCCAAAAAATAATCAAATCAAAAAGGTCTATGGGTATTGTTCAAGTGAGAGAGTGTTTGCCTTGCAAGTTACAAGGCCCAGAGTTCAAGCCATAAAATAAACCACAAAAATTAAAAACATGAATTCAATATTGACATTACAAGGTTGTCTTCACTACTGTACATACTAGAATTTTGAAAAAAACATTCCTTTTAACAAGCTTTCTAACCTAACTATTCCTTTCATTCTTTTTGAAATGAAGGCTCAGTCAGTTCAAAATGTTTTTACATTCACCCCAATGACATTTTAAATCCAAGCTAATTTTCACATAGAATTTCCCGAAATCTCCTACATGTGTGTATTGAAATGTAACTTCTAAAGCAACTTTTGAAGCCGTCTAAGAATCAGTAATATTAGTTCAGTAGTTCACAGGCCTTTGGATTTATATCCAATCAATGTGACTTTCTTTCTCTTTGCATGTTATTAAGATTCTCACAGAAATAATAACAAACAAAAAAATTCCTAGTTGTCTTGCATACCATCTTGAGATCCCAAGAGTCTTTATGAGTGGCCCTTGTAGTAGAGTGCTTGCCTAGCAAAGACAAAACGGTGTCTTTGCTCAAATCTCTAGTACTGTCAAGAATTATTTCAAATGAAAATAAAGTACAAGAGCAAATGTTTAAAAAAAGCAAACAAGATTTAGATAGAAGTTTATAAACCATGCAATGTTTATCATGCAATGTTTAAAAAAAGTCAAGTATTAAAGGAAATTTTGTTCATTGCTACCACATGACACACTATAGGCAGTGTAGGTATAGACATTTCTCAGTAGTTACTCATTAGAAAATTGAAATAAGCAAATGGAGCAAAAAATTGAGGATGTGTTTCTTTAGGCATTCCAAGATCCCAACTGCAATCCAGTGTCCCTAAGAAACCGAGCCATCTACTAAGGATTAAATTTACAAGATGGGTGATTTTTTATTTCTTTTTTGATTTCATCAAAAATCAGGAAACTTTAATCACCACTTCTAATTAATTGCATGAAATATAAATTGCTGATTTCTTTATAAATTTTTCATGCATAAGAAAATAGTACCATCTGATACAATCTGCAAAGACAAGGCACTAACTTCAAATTGATTGCTAAAATAATATTTTTCAGTCTCAAGTTGAACTTTTCATTCTGGTACTCTATTTTATAGACAATGACATGGTATTATAAAACAACATTTGACCTCTAATTCCTAAGAAATACATGAAATACTTCTGTTTTGTTTTTGTGACTTTGCATATCACTAAGCAGTAAAACAAAGCAAGATGAGTTTTAATTTTCACCTGTCAGAGTGGTTAAAATCAATCTTGTTGTATTCAATAAACATCTCTCTGTGCATACATGGGTAAATTTATTTGTTGATGGATATCATTGGATCTTTCAGATAAGACATAAAACAAAAACAATATACATGACAAATATCTTTTATTTCATGACCATCTTCCAGAGGAATCACCCATGTATGAAATATGAATTTTTCTTATGACCTTATGCATGTAGGGTAAAACACAACTTCATACCAAGTAGTCCAGATTTTCAATATAATGTTCGTAAATTCTCCCAAGATTAGGCAACCCTTCAATGCAGATTTCATCTATTCATTAATAAAGTTCGACCTCTGATTATTTATTCAATTAACACACTTTAATCGAATACCTATACTGTAAAAGATGAGAATGGAGGCTCTTGGAAGATAAAGATGAATTAAGATAGATTACTGATCAAGGAGCTGGTGAAACAAAACCACAAGTCTTGCTATTTGGGAAGCTCTGATGTGTAGATTGCATTTTGAAGCCTACCTGGGTAGAAGAGTCCTCAAAACTACATCTTTAAATAACTAGCAAAATCTTGAACAAAATTGTGGTTCAAGTGTTGAGCAGGTAGTAAGTAAGAAAACTGGGCAAGAGCAGGAGTACTGGTAATCCCCACTAGTGACATATACTCACAAGAAACCTAATTACTGCTTTCAAGGGGTTCACGGTTTAATTAAGGAAGAAGTCAACTGAGAAGGTGATTGGAGCAGTGTAGCAAAGGCAGACTCTATTAGGAAAGTGCTAGCTAAGAAGTACAACCTAAGCCAGACTTAGGAAGATTTTCTTTTGAAGATGATCTTTCTCAGTTATGTTCTCTTTATTTGCCCACCCTAGCTGTATTTGTACATTGCTGCATTAAAGTACGCGAATCTCTGGAGTGCTCGGATTACATAGGGTTGTAACAACCTACAGGGCAAGTTTTTTCCTTTTAGAAGTAAAGATGATTTGTTCATTTAAGGTTAATTGATTTTAAAAAATCTCTTTACAACAAATTATTAAGTGTGACAATAGATCATCAGTTACTTTATTTACAGTGTTAAATATGGATATTAAATGAGATAAAACATATAAATGATTTCACCTAGTATTTATCATAAACTATCAGTGTATATTAACAACATAACTACTATTATATTTCATACTACAGGTTTTAACTTTTCTATTTCATGATAAGCATGTTATATATGCTTCCCAATCTTTCTAAATTGTCCTGGCCCTCTCTCTATCATGAAAATTTTAATATTTAGAAGAAATTTATCAAAAACTCAAGCAGAGCGGTTTATTCATTTTTAGAGTTTAAATGTATCCAACTATTTGATCATTGACTGCACACTTTTGACCATATTCCGGCTGATTTCTTGCTACAGAATAGGCCTATACATATCCGTATACTGTTTTGTAATTGAATTTTGTGAATTTCATCCAGTTAATTATTCATCTCAAAGTGTATGTCTTCAATTTAGAATACAGCTTTCATTGAATCATTGGTTCCCCAGCAATCTATGATTTTTTTTTTCTCTTTAAAGCTTGATATAAAGAACTCACAGTTTTGCTCCACCCAAATAGAGACTTAGGGCAGATAATCATACTAGAAATTAGCTTTCTGGGGTCCTATTGATCACCAAGTAAACAACATGTGAGCTACTCATGATAGATTTTTGTTGTTGAAATTATTGAAATTATTGGATACTGGTAGCTCACACCTGTAATCCTAGCTACTCAGGAGGGCTGAGAACTGAGAATTGGGGTTCAATGCCAACTTTGGCAGAAAAGTCTGTGAGACTCCTATCTCCAATAGGCTACTCAGAAAAAAAAATGGTAGTGGCACTGTGGCTCACAGTGGCACTAGCTTTGGGCATAGACATGCTCAGGGACAGCGCCCAAGTCCTGAGTTCAAACTCTAGGATCAGAGAAAAAAATACTGACTTGATAAAATTGATTTTTTTTTGTTGGTCATGGGGCTTGAACTCTGAGACTGGGCACTGTCCCTCAGCTCTTCAGCTCAAGGCTAGTGCTCTCCCACTTGAGCTACAGCACCACTTCTGGTTTGCTGAGTGGTTTATTGGAGATAAGAGTCTCATGGACTTTCCTGCTCCGGGTGGCTTTGAACTGCAGTATTCAGATCTCAGCCTCTTAAGAAGCTAGGATTACAGGCATGAGCCACCAGCACCCACCTGGATAAAATTGATTTTTATATACCAAAGAGACCTCATGATATCATTAGCAGACTGATTTCAGTGTCTAATTTCCTTTTTTCCTTCTCATTCTTTTCTTTTCCTTGAACCCAGAACTTTATCCTCACTCATTTTGTTGGCTCAGAGCTGCTGTTCTACACTTCATCTCTACTTGTAGCTCAGCGATTCACTGGTTAATTGGATATGTATTTATCTGTTTAATCTGGCTTTTGAGTAGCTGGAAATGCAGGTGTGGCCACTGCTGCCTGTCTTCAATGTCTAATTTATTTCTCTCATAATAAATTCATGAATCTTAAATATTATGATCTTATTATAAACTGCCAAGATTTCAACATGAGCAATATTGGATAAGCAATGTTCAGTGCCTAAGAATCACACATGCACCCTTGCTTGTAAATTTGATATATATTTCTTGTTGTTGTGAGATACATCACTAAACTTTTATTACCGTCTTTGCTTCTGGACAATCATTTCCCAGTGTGAATTTCTACTGGGACCCACAGGTACTAGATTGAGTAGATTGAAGTACACCTCACCAAATGGATATTTTTCCTTTTACTAAATCCCAAAGCAACTGTTGTCATATACTAGCAGAGGCAAGAAACCCAGACCTGTGACTGCATTTATTGACTGCATTTGAGACCTGTCAATACATTAAAAACAAAAAACAAAAAAAAACCCGACAGTATATTGTTTCTCTACCCAATGGCGTTTCACGTTACAGCACCATTAACAGAGATTGGCTCTTCATGAAAGGGAAACTCCAAGTATTTATTTAAAAAACTTGAGTGTTATATTAGAGCTACTACTGACTAGCAAATTTTGCTCTGCTTGTCTTTTTTTCTTTTCGTTGGTCTTGGGCCTTGAACTCTGGCCCTCAACTCTTCAGCTCAAGGCGAGCACTCTGCCACTTGAGCCACGGTTCCATTTCAGTTTTCTGGTGGTTTATTGGAGATAATCTCACAGTCTTTCCTGCCTGGGCTGGCTTTGAACTCAGTCTCCTGAGTAGCTAGTATTACAGGTATGAGCCACCAGTGCCTGAAATCTACTTATCTCTGTTTTTTAGCTTTGTACACATGTATAGTTTCATGAATTACAATAAGGAAAAAGAATGCAAGGGACTTCCTAGGCAGGAAATAAACTAGTGAATCACTCAAAATTCAGAGAAGGCAACGGAAAGAACACTGCGGGAGGAATATCAATACCAAATTTCAAACTCTACTATAAAGCCATAGTAATCAAAACAGCTTGGTATTGGCATAAGAACAGACCTCAGGACCAATGGAATAGAATTGAAAACCCAGAAATGAACCTACAGACCTATAGTCATCTAATCTTTGATAAGGAAGCTAAAACAATAGAATGGAAGAAAGACAGCCTCTTCAGTAAATGGTGCTGGCAAAATTGGTTAACTACATGCAGAAAACTAAAGCTAGATCCTTATATATCACCCTGCACCAGAATCAACTCCAAATGGATCAAAGACCTTGAACTCAAAGCAGACACTCTGAAAACATTACAGGATGGAATAGGAGAAACCCTAGGTCTCCTTGGCTCAGGCCGAAATTTTCTGAATAGAGACCCGGAAGCACAACAAATCAAAGAAAGGTTGGACAAATGGGATTGCATAAGGTTGCAGAGCTTCTGCAGGGCAAATGACATAGCTAGCAAGATCAATAGAAAGCCCACCGATTGGGAGAAGATCTTTACTAGCCATACAACGGACAAGGGTCTCATATCTAAAATATACTTGGAACTCAAAAAATTAAACCACCCAACAACAAATCCTCAAAGAAACAACTGCCCAATAAATAAGTGGGCGAAAGACTTAAAGAGAAGCTTCTCTGAAGAAGAAAGAAGGATGGCCAATAGACACATGAAGAAATGTTCAACATCCCTAGCCATAAAAGAAATGCAAATCAAAACAACATTGAGATATCACCTCACTCCAGTTAGAACAGCAAAAATCAAGAACTCTAACAACAACAGATGCTGGAGGGGATGTGGACAGAAAGGAACCTTACTTCATTGTTGGTGGGAATGTAAACTTGTTCAACCACTTTGGAAAGCAGTATGGAGGTTCCTCAAAAGACTTCACATAGATCTCCCCTATGACCCAGCAATCCCACTTTTGGGCATTTACCCAAATGTTTACAAACAAGACCACACTAAAGCTACCAGCACAACTATGTTTATTGCAGCATTATTTACTATAGCTAAGATATGGAACCAACCCAGAAGCCCCTCAGTAGATGAATGGATCAAGAAAATGTGGTATATATACACAATGGAATTCTATGCCTCCATCAGAAAAAAATGACATTTCCCCATTTGTTAGGAAATGGAAAGGTTTGGAAAAAATTATATTAAGTGAAGTAAGCCAGGCCCAAAGAAACATAGGTCCCATGGTTTCCCTTATTTGCAATATCTAGTATAGGTATGAGTCAAGCGGAAAAGGTCAGATAATGTAATGTTAGGAAAATGAACCCTTAAATATGTATTTTAATGTTTTCGTTTCTTTCATGCATGTGTTTCTAATGCATTTATAAGATTATTTCTTTGTTGCTTTGTATGTCCCTCCCCCACAGTGTAACCCCCGCTTTCACTATATTTGATGTCAGTATAACATGTGGAGGAGATGGGGACAACCAAGTCGTTTAAGGATTCAGGTGGACCTGTTGCAACAAGGAGAATTACAAAATGTCATGTCAAAGCAAGCTTTACAATGTCGGTGTGTGGGGGGGAGGGGGGTATGATTGGGTGGGGGGGAGGGGGGAGGCTGGGAAGGGAGGTGAAGGGTAAACAAAGGAGGAGGCTGCAATGCTTGGTAATAAATGTATGCATTATTCTGCCAATGTAATTGTAACCCCTCTGTACAGTATGTTCTCAAATAAAATAAAATAAAATTTAAAAAAAATTCAGAGAAGGCTCTCTAGTGAGATCTGGACTTCCTGTGAATTAACTGAATGGTTTTGCCAAAAATATTAAATCAACTTGCCTTTAAATACAAATTGACTAGGTCTGTCTTGTACATGCTGGGAAGTATGTTTGGAGACACCAAAAAACAAGCTCTTGGGTAAACACTAATATGTATTACTTTACCTTTATGTGATGCAGCATTATGTTGTATTTATTCAACATCCTATTGATGAGATACTTTTCTCTTTCGTCTTCTTGATCACATCCAAACTGTTCTAAGTTCTCTATGTGTTGGAAGGGATACAAGGTAGACACAATTGTAACAGGGATGGTGGGGTAGCTTTAACCCATGGCCACACTGAAGAGCACAGTAGGGTCAAAGCTTCCTGGGGTGAGTGCACATTTCTGATCTGATTGATTTTTTTTCTAAGGATCCAAAACCTCAGCTAGAGTAATATTCAGTCATAATGCTGTCACCACATTGCATGCAGGTTCAGTGAACAGAAAGAAGTATTCTTTACTTTCCCACAAAATTAATACACGAAGCAAGTGTGATCTGAGAAAGAGAGATAGATGATCATGATAATTCTTTGAACATCCTCTGTTTTGTTTGTGGCTATATGTGCACATGTACTTTCTGGGGTAGGGTACTTACATCTTCATTCGACTTACTTATGTATAATTGGCCAATAGTTCAGAGCATGCTGTTCTTGTTTCCCACCTCATGAGACAAAGACAATTCATTCATGTTTGGGAAAAATGAGGATGCTTTTTTTTTTCCACAAGAGCACTGGAGTAAGAGTTTCCTTATCCACCCAAGTTCTAATGCCTGTCACATTAAATAACATCAGGCTGTGGAACTGTGGTCAAGCCACTTTATCTTTAGACTATTTCCTTACTTGCAAGGGCCAAGTATTGCTCCTGAAAGTTCCATTGTCCTGAAAACAACCAAACAACCTAATCCACAAAGCTGATTTTCTGTCTTGTGAAAGACTTAATGAAAATAGTTGCTCACTTGGAAAACTGGGATTCCTGTCAACCATGATGTTAGCTTAGCACTGACTCTGGCCAGAAGAGGTCTTCTCTGTACTGTAAATGTATGCAAATTACACTTCTTGGTGCTAGGACAAGGAGGAAACACTAATTAATAAGGGACACAGAAGAAAGGACAAAGATAACCCTGTACTGAGCCATTAGCAGAACTTGAAACTGATATCTAAGAAACTCATTCTTAATTCTTAAGGTATTTATTTTTATTTATGGTTTCTATATTTTCAAAGCATTCATTGGCTCTATCCTCACTATTTCTCTCCTCAGCAAATCAAGAAAGAACTTTGTAAGCTCACTATGTATTGCTTTAAGCTCTATTACCTGTGGTGGAGTTAATATATAAGAGAGTCTTCAAAGGAAATCATAAGGAAGTTTTTGCAAGTCTACTAAGGTTGACTTTTCTAAGAGGAACTGCTTGGTGAGGTGCAGTGACTTCCACCTATAATCCCAGCTTCTCTGGGGCAGGGATTAGAAAATCATGTTTGAGAGCAGCTCAAGCAAACAGCAATCAATAATGACCGATCAACAGTTACCATGTCAATCAAATAAACTGGGCCTGAGGATACATGCCTGTACAGGAGTGAAGGCCAGCTTCAGACATAAGCAGAAGACCCTAATTGAAAAAGAACAAAAACAAAAGAAGCTAGGATATGTGGCTCAAGTTTTAGAGTATCTTCCTAGCATGCGAAAAGCCCTGTGTTCAAATCCCAGGGCCATCACCAAAAAGGAAAAAAAAATAGGATAAGGAATTGCTAGGTCAAAACAGATAACACTTAAAACTGATCTCTAAATTTATTGGCCATTTATATTTTTTTCTTCTGTGAATAGATTTTATTCATTATTCTGTTGATATATCTTTTAGTTCTTTAGAGTAATGCCCAGCAGACATTGAAAGCATTGAACATTAAGAGTGATGAATATCTGAAATGAAATTATTAGTGACATGCTGCAGAAGATACCAGACATGTGGGAACAAAATCCACTTTTATTGTGGTTGGGACATTCAGTGTGTGGTACCACACTTTGACCTTCAAGTGTTTTGAAAGGATATATTTGAATTTATTTTCAGAATGATACCATGGTAAAGGAACATGCAAAGTTACAAAGTCAGTGTAATGATTCAGTGTCAAGATGCCATGAGCCCCTACCTCATGCCCAACAGTAAATGTTATACCCATGACCCACAGCAACTGCCTGGAAAACTAGGTTTCTTCTGTCTGATGACTAGGATGCCTGCATTGTGCATAGACTCTAGATTTCAGAACAACTTAAAGAAGGCATTTTTAATAATGCTAGCTATAAAAAACTTGTTTTTACAGTTTAATAAAAAATGAATAGTAGGAAGCCAGAGCATGTGTTTGGGGGCAAAGTTATGGGAAGGGGAATAGACAAATGGAGAGAAGGGTGGGTGAGTCATAATATTCAATGTACATATGTGAACATGGATGAAGTAACTTGGAGGGATGGATGAGGTTGGAGGAGATAGGAGAGAATGAAAGAAGGGGAGATATTTGATTAGGATACATTCAACTCATACACTGACATGTAGAATTAAAACAGTTTGTACCACTACTTAAAGATAACAATTAATCATAAGAGGTTTCTCTTTGTTTCTGTTGTTTTCAATGCACTATGTGATTTTTTTGTTTCTTTTGTATGTTCCTCACCCATGGTATAACTTCTGTTGTCACTGTATTTGATTTTGGTGAATGCATCTTGTATATACATTTTTCTAATTTGTGGAGGGGAAGGGAAATAACAAAATGCTGAAGCAAGGATGTAGGATGACCCACTGTAACGATGAGATGTACAAGACACTATGATGAAAATGAACTTTACAACTTGGCGGAGGGGAGTAGGATTTAGGGAGGTGGGGAGAGAGGGATTGTAGGGAAAAAACAAAGGAGGGGGTAACAATGCTCGATAGGAAATGTACACATTACCTTACTCATGTAAGTGTAACTCCTCTATACAGTAACTGTATAATATAAAAATATTAAAAAGATAATAAAATAGTAATCCTTTCATAGTATTTAGTGTTTTAATTAATTTTTGCAAAGTAAAATATTTGTTTTTATAAGCTAGACAATGCTACTTAGGCAAAAGACAAAGTGTGAACCAATGCAACAGTGATAATCACAAGACACTATATTGGAAATGAACTTTACTACTTGGGGAATAAATGGAGTCAAGGGGAGGGAACGTGGTAGAAAATTAGGGAGGAGGTAACACTGTTGGATAAGAAATGTACTCATTATGTAGCTGTAAACCCTCTGTACATCACCTTTACAATAAAATAAAAAAGAAATACCTAGCTAAGCCTGAATGGCTCACAGTTGTTATTCCAGTCACTCAAGAAACTAAGATCAGAGGAGTTCTGTTCAAAACCAGCCTGGGAAGACTTATTTCCTATTAGCCAGCAAAATGCCCAAAGTGGAACTGTGACTCAAATTGTAGAATGCTAGCCTTGACTGTAAAAGGCTAAGGGACAGCGCCCAAGACCTGACTTCAAGGCCCAGAGCTGGTATACACACACACATACACAAACATACACATACACACACACATACACACACACACACACACACGCACGCACCCGTGTGCGCGCACACACACACACACACACACACACACAGAGGCACAAACTTAAGTTTCCCTTCTCTATGGCTGCTTCTCTGCATATATAACTTAATGAAGGATTTATTTCTGTAGGCTCTTTCAAAAATACTTATTTATCATTTATGTTTTTGGTTATATTAGGATTTGCATTTATGAGGTAGTTGGGCTACTACTTGTATCATGCTTATAGGCTTTTTTGCTTTGGTGCCTTTTTTCAAATAGAGTCTTATATTTTTACTCAGACTACCCTGAACTGAGATCCTACTCATTCTTCCTGCATAATTATGACAATAGAACAGAGGTCAGATTTATTGGTTTAGATGGAGTCTTCAAAATGTTATGCCTGGACTGTGCTTAAACTGTGATTCTCTAGATAGCTCTGAGTAGCTGAGATTATAGGCATGAATTTCCTTGCTTGGTCTATAGTTTGGGGAAAAATATTTTAAGAATAGAGTTACATGCTACTTTTCTATCCTTTAATAGAAAAACTTCTATGTATAACATTTATGAGTCAAAATTCCTTTTATAAAAAAATCAAGTTAAACTTGTTCTAGTCAAAATACATGAACAATAAAATACTTCAAAAACGAAATCAGAAACCATGAGTGGCCAAAGCCTGTCACAATTTGGTGATATCAGGACCTCAGAACAGGGTTTCAATAGTCCTGCCTCCAACTCCAAACATGCCCACCACACACAACACTGAGCACTTGCATGTTTCCTTAGTCATAAATTTTATTTATTATTATTAGCATCAAGGGGGATTCATTTTTTTTTTTTGGTCGGTCGTGGGGCTTGAACTCTGGGCCTGGGCGCTGTCCCTCAGCTCTTCAGCTCAAGGCGAGCGCTCTACCACTTGAGCTACAGCGCCACTTCCGGTTTTCTGGTGGTTTATTGGAGATAGGAGTCTCACGGTCTCTCCTGCCCGGGCTGGCTTTGAACCGCGATCCTCAGATCTCAGCCTCCTGAGTAGCTAGGATTACAGGCGTGAGCCACCAGTGCCCGGCTGGGATTCATTTTTAATATGAGCATTTATATATGTGCATATGTATGCATATATATGTATATAAACACACAACTTGATTAGAGTCCCCCCTTATTTACACCTACTCTCCCCTCTCCCAAACCAGTTTCAGCCAGCTTGACAGTTGCATTTCCACACATGTATAGGAAGTACTGTGACCATATTCCTCTCCTTTCTTCTCTCTTGTCACCTACCGCACCTGTTAGCTCCTACACACCACACAGCTGTCCACTCCCTCACAGTCATTCTTGTTCTACTACAAGTTGTCTCAAGGGATCCTATCAGGTTTCTTACCTGCATAGTCTGTACTCAGAACGATATGTGATGTTCATGTACATGCGTGTCCATAGGTTTATATATGCTCATATGTCACGCTTAGGTGTGAACGCGCATATTTCTGCTTTAGGTTTAGTGTTTCTAAAGGAGAAAACACCTACAATATTTTCTTTCTGCCGAGCACCGGTGGCTCATGCCTGTAATCCTCGCTACTCAGGAGGCTGAGATCGGAGGATCGCAGTTCAAAAGACAGCCCAGGCAAGAAACTCCGTGCGACTCTTATCTCCAATAAACCACTAGAAAACCGGAAGTGGCGCTGTGGCTCAAGCAGTAAGCACTCGCTGTGAGCTGAAGAGCATAGGGACAGCGCCCAAACCCAGATTTTAAGCCCCACGACCAACCAAAAACCAAAAAAAATTCTTTCTGAATCTGGCTTACTTTGCTTACTATAATGGATTCCATATAATATATTCCAAATAATATAATGGATGGCAGACCCATTTGTTTCATATTTTATTCTTTCTTGGTTAATAATATTCCTTTTTTGTGTGTGCATGTTATGTAGTAATATATGTATCATATATATATATATATTATATATATATATATATAAATTTATATGTGTGTATATGTCCCATTCTTGATACATCACCCAGTTGTGGCTCATCCGGGCTCTTTGTATAGCTTGGACACTATAAAGAGTATGGTACATTGTTTCTATCATTTTCTGACTTACTCTTCTGTGGATTGATGCCTGAGTGTTCTAAATGTATGTTTTAAGTATTATACTCCCGCGCTACACTAATGCTCTGAACCATGGACCATATTGAGCAGCAATGACTTAGAGATTGCCTGCAAAACATAATACCAATTAAACATTTAATTTTTTCAGAAAATTAAGTTCAACTGTACCAGAAGAGCACATTGCTGGGAGAAGAATGTCAGTTCTGTACAGATCCAAGGTGATGCCCAGTACTTCATCAACGATCTTGGAATTCCCACTGTGCAGTTCTTTTATGAGGACAAGAAGGCCTTGGAGGTGATTGTTTCTAAGCAATGTAACACAGTCATAGGCAGTGAAGCTGTTGGGACGAATTCAATTTCATTATGGCTTCTGGTCTGTCATACCAAACAGGTCACTCTAGAAAGTGGCTTCAATGAGAGAGTTATTCTTGTTCAGAGACTTTTAACAGTATTTGAAAACATCAGCTCTTTCCAATTTTGTCGAATTCAATTTGGAAAAGATTTATGCTGTCACTCACATTTTCACGGTATGCTTTGCAACCAGAAATTTGTAGTTGTTGGATTAACATCAAAACATAATTGTAATCTTTGGTATTCACAGAAACAGATGACATAGGCCATAGATCTTCCATTCTTGGCCTGAGGAAAAATGCATTTCATCAGCTTTATGTTATGGGAGCCTGGTGAATGAGCCACCCAAGATCTGTCAATAGTTTGCCTGCTTGGAAAAGAGCTGACAGTTTCTGAAGAAGGAAACCACCCTCTTATTCCCAAGAAATATTTCAAAAGTATGATTTATCTTAATTAGCTTGTGTTCATCCATGGGATAGATGTCTTTACTTTTCATCTCAGAATTATATCATTGTAGAGTATAAATATAAATCTTTTGGGATATTTTATCTTTATTTACAAATTGGTCACACATTATTGAGTACTATTTGAAAGTATAGAGAATAGTCAGTTTGAAATAATTTTTACATTAAAATAATTATGACTATTTAACTGAGTGAGGCCTACATTGCTCTTGAAATAGTGATGGGCCGAATGTCTTTCCATGATCTGTGGAAAACTTGATTCTAGTTACATAGTAGCTTTTTAGCAACTTTTAGTTCACATTTCTCTGTAGCGATCCTCTCAGCCCTCCCCTTTTAAATGCCATGGAAATAGTCAATCCTCACTAACTCTAATACATAACACATAATACATAATAATGACAACCCAAACTCATGAAACAGAGAAACTATGGATGAAACCTGTTGTGCTGAGATGAAATATAAGAAATGGGAAAGATCATTTTTTTGGACTTGTCTGGTTTTGTATGTTAGGATTTTAACATGCCATTGGTTAAAAACAAGCACAGTTGGAGAAGTATTTCTTCTCCTGTGAAATCTCCAGTGAATTCAGAAATCAAGTCATTTTCCATTTTCCTGCCTGATATATCTCTAATACCTCATATCATTTCCTCCATCCCAATGTTTCAGCTCCTATCTCATTAGCAAGTTGAACACCAGCAGTTTTTCCATGTTTCTAATTCATTTTGCTATACTTTTCTGCCAAGAATTTAGAACTAATCTAGTATAGCCTTGGGAATTGGACAAAATTCTGACTCTGACACTTTGTAGGCAAAATATTGGACTTTGCTCAGCATAATTTTACAAATGAGATTCTTAGGTGTACTTAGGAATCTACTTCATAGAACTATGGTGAGGTTTAAATGAAACTGAACATTAGATAATGTTGAGCTCAGATTGTGGCTCCATCAGCTATAACTATCACAGTAGTTATTATTTGACTGCAGGACAACGTATTGGTGGAAAATTTCCAACTTTTAAGATTGGGACACTTCCTGGCAAGGGAGGAGCTTATTAACAATTGACAACTAAAAAATTTCCTAGGATGTCATCTGATGAACAACAGTGGGTGGATCTCAGGTGTGAATAGGAGAAGATTTGGAAACAAGGCCTGGTGATGTGGTGAGAACTCACAACACTGTGCTGATCTGGCTTAGTCTGAAGGAGCTAATCAAATATTCCAGTGACACCCAAACATCTAACTCTCAACATCAAAAATATTTTTATTACCATTCTGTAAAAGTAGCTAAAAAGAGACCCAATCATTTATGAAAATTAACTTTGCTCATACTGATTTTGTAGAGAAAATTGTGTGTGTGTGTGTGTGTGTGTGTGTGTGTGTGTGTGTGTGTGTGTGTGTGTTTACTGGGTACTGGGGCTTAACTCAGGGCCTTGGTGCTGTCCTATAAGTTTTTTTGGCTCATGGCTGGTATTTCACCACTTTAGTCAGATCCTCATTTCCCATGCAGGTTAATTGGAGAGAAGAGATTCACAGGTTTATCTGCCTGTGCTGGCTTCAAAGTTGGTCCTCAGATTTTAGCCTAATGAGTAGCAAAGATTGAGAGAATTATTTAATGGATTTTTCCCTTACAAAATGTGAATGCTTGGGATGAGAGGATTTTGTGTGAAATCCCCAAAGAACAAATACTAACCTTTATTTCTGTGTTAGCCTATAGCAAAACACTTGGATACAGCTTTAATGAGGAATTGTAACTATAGAAGAGTTTTATCTGTGGTAATAATATTTATATTATGTCAATTAGTAAAGAAGTTAAGGAAATTAGAATCCCATCATTAATTTGCTTGAATGTTAAAATACATTTTTTTCAATTCTTTTATAATGCACATTGTTACAGGTAATTTTTCCAATATGTCGCAATAATACAGGAGCAATAACAATAAAAGCAATAACAATATTTCTTCTTGTAAGACACTTAATGAAACTTTCATATTTGTTCTAAATATTATTTATTTTTAATTTTCACTACTGCTGAGATTTAAGTATTTTCTTACCCCAACTTTCTAGTGAGAAAATTAAAACTTTTAGAATTTAACTTATTTTCCAAGTTTACACAAGTAAGTCTAGGTTTCTGGACACAAGGTCTGTGGTAGTCATTTTTTTTAATCCATTTCCTTAGTTTTACAAAATATGTCCTGAAACATTCTGTGGAAATGCCATTGAAGAAAACATCATTGTTCTTGTAGCTACTTTTTACAAAGTTTCTTATCAAACAACATACATATGTAATAAATCATTTAAACTCAGCTTTTCAATAGTACATACTTGCAATTTCTCCTTTTAATGGATTACTCTTCTCAGTTTACATTTGTGTTGGCA
This sequence comes from Dipodomys merriami, assembly GCF_024711535.1. Classification (NCBI taxonomy): domain Eukaryota; kingdom Metazoa; phylum Chordata; class Mammalia; order Rodentia; family Heteromyidae; genus Dipodomys; species Dipodomys merriami. The sequence continues at coordinate 99,039 of NW_027202450.1, read as the reverse complement.
ATTCAGAGCTAATAACATTTCTGTCTCAAATTTTATACCCCTACAAATCTCTGATGTTATTGATGAATGGCTGTGAGAAGAATGTATGCTATAACACAAAGATAACCATAAAATGCTAATTCAATAAATACAAGCAACAAAACATCAACAATACTTACTGGTTGTGGTAAATTGTCCCCAGACACTAAATAAATATCTACCAGGACACAAAGGTCACCAGCTACTAACTTACTGGTTCCAAGTTTGAGGCATAGGTGTGCTTTGAAGAATGTACAGTAAGAGAGTAAAAGGATTTCTGTAAGGATCATAACTAACTTCAATATCATAATACATTTCAAAGTTGTGAAGTTTGTGCCCTCCCAAACCACTAACAGTACCTATAGTCTACTTAAGAGACTTTGGGGAAATACAGTTCCCTGACTTTCAATTTTGAAATAATTTTAGATATATAGAATAATTACAAAAATATTTCAAAGAGCTACCTGTCATTTATCAGCATCTCCTAAGGCTAAAAACCCACAGAACCTTAGTGTAACTACCAAGAGGTGTAATGCTTTAAACTAAACTTCTTTAGTTCATTGGCTTTATTAATACTCAACAGCATTTTCACTAATACTCTATTTCCATCACAAAATCTAATCTAGCCTGCTTAGTTATCCTGTCTACTTAGCTTACATAATATGTGACAATTTCTCTATCTTTCCTCATCTTTCATTAATTCAAATATTAACTATTCAAGTGAAAGTCTGGAACAAAGTCTTCCAAAAAAGTGGCCCTCATAAACAGGCTGGGGTAGTAATACTAATTTAAGATAAAGCCTATTTCAAATTTCGATTAGAATTACAATTAAAATATAATTTTAATGGTCAATATTTAGGAAGATAGCTGGGTACACTAGGAATTAGGAACCCCGAGTTTTCATGTATCTGTATATTATTTGTCAAGCTACAGAGATCCTTTTTCAAATTACATGCCTCTATTTCTCTAACTTGAAAACTTTCAATCTGTCTGCCTGTCAATCTGTCTTTCTGTCTGTCTATGTATTTAGTGATGGTACTGGTGCTTGAACGGAGAGCCTGGGATTATCCCTGAGCTTTTTGTGTTCAAGGCTATCACTCTTCCACTTGAGCCACAGCTCCATTCTGGCTTTTTTGTTGATCGATTGGAGGTGTGTCTTTTTTTCCTGCCCCATCTGACTTTGAGTATTATATCTCAGCCTCCTGCATAGCTAGGATTACAGGCATGAGCTACCAGCCCCCAAGTGTTTCTCTATGTTCATCTAGGAAATGTCTACCATTTATTGAGAGCTTGCTATTATAACAAGGTATACCACTTTTATAATTTAATCTTTTATAAGTTATAATCCAGCTACTACCATTAACTCTTTTTTCACTGAAAATGAAATGGAATTTAATATCAAAGTCACAAAGACATTAAACAGTCAGTACAGAAGCTCCCTTCAGATCTGTTTGGCATTCAGGCCACATTTTAAACTATTGCATAAAGGTTCCAAATTAGAAGCCCAACGGCAAGATTAAGTCCACCAATTTAATTTCCTTATTAAAAATAATTTTTTGGAAATATTGGGGTTTTCCTTTTCCATGGAAATAATCAGCTGACTGAACATTGCTCTCTCAAGTTTGCCATGATCTCTCCCAAAGAATCTGCCATGGTATTTGTCTAAGAGTGCAGTTAATAGACTGGAGGTGAGGCTCAGGTGGTAGGGCACCAGCTGTGAGCAGATAGTCACTAGCTGTGAGGGAGACTATAAGGCCCTCAATTCCATCCCCAATACTGTTAGTCCTCCCCCCAAAAATAGAAAATTAAACTTTAGTTAATAAGAGTAATTGTTCAATTCCTCTTTCTGTAAAATAAATAAATAAATAAGAGAGAATAGAGTACAGAGAGGCTATGGTTTTACAGATTTATATCACATTCAATATTCACTTGGCTTCTCTATATTATCTATGACATTTTTGGGGGATGCCGGTTCCAGGATTTGAACTCAGGGTTCTTATGCTATTTGCTGGATGATTCCTGCTGATGTTCTGCCACACCTCTGGTGTGGCTTTTTGCTATTTATTTTAGAATGGGATCTCATAGATTCTGCAGACCAAGTTTGTTTTGCACTGTGATCCTCTACATGTCAGCCACCTAGTAACTAGTATTACAGACATGAACCACTGAAACTCAGGTTATGTGTACTCATTTTAAACAAATATCTACAATGAACAATTCTCTTGCTTTCACACACAAAAGTATATGTATTCTAAATTAACCAAATTTCATCCACATTTTGAAGGAATAACCTAAAATTTAGCCCATGTTGCTATGTTGTATATATTAGAATTTCTGAAAATATATGCTCTTTACCATGTAAGAACAAATATGAGACTATTACCCTTCTACTGGGGACACTTTCCAGAACCCTAATGCATGCTTGAAATGGCAGAGACCCCTGAGCTCTGTAAGACTGGTTTCTCCATACAAACTGGTGCCAGGTAGTGAATAACAATGATGACAAATGATAATTGTTTTCATAATATACTGTAATACAGCTTTCAATTAAACTATTGTACATTTAGGACACAATGTTAAATCAAAGAAAGGCTACTTGAGCTCTTTTGCAGTGAGAGCATCAGTCAGCCTGATGACTGACAGAATTAGGTAATCAATAGGAGAGTAGTGTAGGCTGTACAGATACACTGCAGAGAAGTGAGCTACACTGTGTGTCAGGATGAGGAAACCTGGCTCCCAATCTCACTATGCTATCAGTAATAAAAGGATGCAACTTGAAACTAATGAATTGTTTATTTCTGGAATTTTTCACTGAATATTTACAGATTATGATCAATTATATGTAACTGAAGCTGAACCGCAAAACCATGGATAACAAAATAAACCTCTTTTTAATGATTAAATCTTGATAAGAGGAAAACTATACTGTAGGGAAAAAGTGAATGATATAAAAATAATTTTTTACAGGTTGGCAGGACATTATTTGTTCTATTTTTAATGGACCTTGACATTTTAAACATCTTTTTCCAATATTTTATGTGTGTCCCATTCAGATATATTGTTTCTCTAAAATTACTTAAACTCCAGTCTTCTTTAGCTCCTTGTGGCATCTGTACTCTTAATTTTCTATTAACAAAATTTCACCAGTGCAAAACAAGGTTTGGATTTGCACAAATGTTAATGTGATTCCTTTTTCTAAGGTATTGTACTGTTAATTGAAACATCTCTGGTTGTAAGCTTCATTTAAATAAGGGTTTAAATTTGTAAACACTAGTGCACCTGTTAAGAGAAGCATTCTGCATCGATTAAACGCGAGGCAGAGATGGCTGGGAAGGAAATAAAAAGACAGATGCTTTCTGATTAAGAGTGCAATATTTATGACAGTCTGGTAGTCCAAGGCACAGTTCTTCTGTCACTTACCAGCTGTTTCACACAATCCTTGTTCCAGATTGCTCTAGTTACTCCCTGTAGGCCAGGTCAGAGGGCCTCCCTCTCTTAGTATATCAAGAGATCAATTCATAACCTATCAAGCTTCATGCCACAGACAGAAGCTTTGGTTCCTCACTCTGCTTAACCTCATATTTCTTGCTCTTTTGTTTGAAACGTTCTACTTTAAACCAAATTTACCTCTAGAATAGAGCTTTGACATTTAAATAATAATAGGCTGAATGGGTATTATAGCTTTTATATATTCGAAGTCATGATATCATTATTTCTATATCATTTAGTAAATCATAGGTATATATCTAAGTAGCATTAGTGTATTGAAAGTTTTTATTAGCTTTTCCTTACATGCTAGATGGCCTGAGTGACAATTGAGATTCTTTTTTTTTATTGTGAAAATACCGTACAGAGGGGTTACAATTACATGGGCAAGGTAATGAGTACATTTCTTATCAAGCATTGTTGCCTCCTCCTTTGTTTGCTCTTCCCATCCCACTACCCCCCAATTGAGATTCTTGAATCAATATTCAACAGAATGTAGGAAAGTATTTGTGTGTATGCATCCATGTGTGTGCATGCATACGTGTGTGTGTGCATATGTATGTGTGTGACTTTGACGTGGAAAATTTTATGGAGTAAAACCAATAATTTATATTTGCAGATATAGTAAAATACAGCTCAGTAACAAATATATACATATTTTTGATTAAAGTAATAAATAGTTTACATGTTGATGCATCATGCTTTATTCCAAATAGAAGAAGAATTTGTACTTTATTTGGTGATCACTATTTTCTGCTTGGAATTTGCTCCTGTCCCTGTTTAGTTACTAGATATTGTTAGTATAAATGTCAATTATAATAACCAGAAGAGTTCTGCTTCACTCTGTGTTCTACAAGTGATTTGCAGTATATGATAGAATGTGCTCCATACTAAGTGCTAAACATACTTAATCAATGCTACTCACTCTGAGATGAGAATTTCTTGTTTCATTTTTTATTAATTTGCAGGTAGTGCATTCTCACTCCAGTTTGTTTGATTTTCTGGCACTCTCATAGCTGAACCATTCCACCAGTCCAGCTTTTTGCTGGACTGATCCTATGTACCTCAGATTCCTGGGCAGTTAAGATAATAAGCTTGAGCTACTCAATACTCAGATCTTTTCTACTTCAAATTATGCCAACCAGAAAGAAAGGTTCTTTAGGCATGTCTCTGGCCTAGTCTTTGTACTTTATTTTAGCAAAACCACTGAAAAAATTGTACCAAGATACATGGCATTATTATCTCCTGATCAAATTTGCTTCATTTGAGGAAGTTCTTGCCCATTTTTGATCTGACCGTCTAAAATTCTGAAGATTGATTCCCCAAAATAGATTTTGTTTTCTGAATAATATGTACAAATATTTATCATATTAGGAATTAATTTTTATTTAACTTTCATTTATCCACTTTTATTTAACTTTCATTTATCCACTTTTATTTAACTTTCATTTATCCACTTAAATGACAATAATCCCTAATTTATTAATGATCTATTGTTAAATTTATGAAACTTAATTAACAATGAGAGTAAAATTTAATATGAAATATGGAAAGAACTTATTTTACAAAATATAACCATATTTACAAAGACAAAAACAAATAAATTAGAAGAGTGGTTTTGTTTCCCATCTTTGCAAATTTCTTACAAAAGACTTTTGCAAGATGCAGCTGGATGTTTCTGTTTCTGCATCTCCTTTCTGTAATGTCTTGTTTTGGTGAATAAGCAGTTGTGGTAAGTTTCTCTGTCTGATACAGAAATCAATAAAACATAAATATGGAAAAAAGAACTTTGCCTCTTAGTAGCCAACAGCCTAGATTAGGAATTACAGATATAAACCATCAAGTGAGTTACAAGGTAAGAGCATGTTGTTGACTCACAGGCTGAGCAGACAGTTCTCACTCATAAGGATCAAGACTCAAGGATCTCTTCATCTTCCCCTTCAAAGAGTCCTTTCTAAACTTTGTCCACTTCTTTCAGATTCAGGGGTATGATTGCCTGGAGTCTATGAGATCCTTGCATCTACCTATGACCCTTGAATTTAAAATCGATAATTACATAATTTAATTATTACATAAATTAGTGCATAATAAGTAAGAAAAAATAATATTACCTTAAAAAGAAGCATCTAAAGCCAAGAGCTATGGACTCATTCCTGCAATCCTAGCTACCCAGCAATCTGAGATCTGGATGCTAACAGTTCAAGGCCAGCTTTAGTGATGAAAAGTCAGAGGTACTGTGCCTCTCATCTAAAATAAAACCAGGCCAGAAGCATGGCTCAAATGGTAGAATGATACCCAAGCAAATACAATCAGCAAATATTAGACCCAGTACCAAATAACACAAACAAAAATAAGCTTCTAGTTAAAAAAAATATGTATAGAGAAGAGGCAATGTTCAGAGACTGGAGAATTTTAGTATTACTGTAGATGCATTTTGCATCTAATATGAAGTAAAATGCCTTTTATAGTATGTTTATCTTTGAAAGTTCTACTTTAAGTAAAAGGTTTTTTTTATTGGGGGGGCAGTCCTGGGGGCTGAACTCTGGGCCTGGGCTCTGTCCCTCAGCTCTTCAGCTCAAAGGGAGTGCTCTACCACTTGAGCCATAGCGCCACTTCAAGCTTTTTCTGCTTATGTGGGCTGAGGAATCAAACCCAAACTTTGCATTTCAGATATTCAAGTGACTGAATTAAAATATGCAAAAACAAGCTAAAATTAAGCTATTCCAAATATGACCATTTACTTTCATAAATGTAAAATAATGAAGATATAAGCTGAGTGCCGGTGGCTCACGCCTGTAATCCTAGCTACTCAGGAGGCTAACATCTGAGGATCGTGATTCAAAGCCAGCCCGGGCAAGAAAGTCCATGAAACTCTTATCTGTGATAAACCACCAGAAAATCAGAAGTGGCACTGCAGCTCAAGTGGTAGAGCTCTCGCCTTGAGCTGAAGAGCCGAGGGACAGCACTCAGGCCCAGAGTTCAAGCCCAATGACTGACCAAAAAATAAAATAAAATGCAAATATGACACTGGGGCACCTGTAGTTCATGCCTATAATCCAAGCCAATGAGGAGGCTCAGTGCGGAGGATCATGGTACAAATCCACTTTAGGCTAACAAATCCAAGAGAATCGTACCTTTAATTAAATCAATTGGACTTAATTTAATTAATTAAAATAATTAAAAGACAGATATGATGATTATTTGGCTTATTTATTCTTTCTTCAAGAATTGTCCACATTATGTAATAGCTACCAGCTGTCTGTGTGTGTGTGTATGTGTGTGCATTCCATCCTCTGTTTCCTAATTTCATTTCCAAGTTAATTTTGGAAGCTAGAAAACAGACAAATTCTTTTCTTCTAATTCAGTGTTCATGCCAATTTCTTTGAATATTTTTAGATCTACAGACATTTGGAAGAACTAATTTAGAAAACTTCTTTTTTTCAAAACATCGAACTAAAATGTTAAGAACTTTGGTACCAACTTCCTTTAGTAATGAAGTCTAGAAGTCTAGATGGAGGGACTTACCTAGTGCTCACATTTTGAATGAGGGCTGTGGCCACCAATGAAATATCTTGTGCTTTCTTTGCCTTGATACCTTTGTCATTTCTCTTCATTTGTGTCTGGAGTCACAGATTTTCTGGGTTATTTTTCACCATTTACATAAACCAAAGTTTCTAACTTCTGAGGCTTCTTTCCCCCCTCCTCCAACCTCCAACTTGGGCTTCTTTTTTAGATAAGCAAATGTTTCTATATGAACTACAAAGAATGACATGTTTCTTAAGTCCCATAAATGTTAAGACATTTTAAAAAATTCCTCAGATGAAAGCCAAGGACACTGCCATATAATGATCCTTATTACTTCCTAATGAAAGTTCTGACTTTTCTCTAAGTCTCAAGAAAGAGATCATTGTCTTTGGTCTCCTTTTTTATTTTGTTCTTTAAATGGAGAGAGGATTCTACTGGAAGAGAAGAAAGTGTTTATCAGACTTTTGATTTCTTTTTTAAAATTTATTGTGAAAACACTGTACAGAGGGGTTACAAAGGTTACAAGGTAATGAGTGCATTTCTTATCAAGCATTGTTGCCTCCTTCTTTGTTTCCCCTTCCCATCCCTCCCCATCTCCCCAGCCTCCCCACCAAAGTTGTGAAGTTCGTTTTTGACATAATGTCTTGTACATCTCATTGTTGCAATGGGTCCACCTGTATCCCTATTTAAACAATTTGGTTTTTCCGTTCCCCTCCACAAATTATACCAACATCAAATACAGTGAAAACAGGGATTATACCTTGTGGAAGGGACATACAAAGCAACAAAGAAATTATAACTATGTTAGAAACAATCTCAAGAAAGAAAAAACATTTGAATCCTTATCTTGGGGTTCATTTCGCCTAACATCAACTTATCTGACCTTTTCTGCTTGTCTCAGATATATACTAGTAATTGCAAATAAGGGAAACCATGGGACTTATGTTTCTTTGGGCTTGGCTTACTTCACTTAATAATATTTTTTCCAAGTTTTTCCATTTCCTAACAAATGGGGCAATGTCATTCTTTGTGATGGAGGCATAGAATTCCATTGGGTATACATACCACATTTTCTTGATCCATTCATCTACTGGGGGGCATCTGGGTTGGTTCCATATCTTAGCTATGGTAAATAATGCTGCAATAAACATAGTTGTGCTGATAGCTATAGTAGGGTCTTGTTTGCGATCATTTGTGTAAATGTCCAAAAGTGGGATTGCTGGGTCATAGGGGAGCTCTATGTGGAGTGTTTTCAGGAATCTCCATACTACTTTCCAAAGTGGTTGAATAAGTTTACTACAAAGTGTTATCAATAGCTTGCATCTTGAAATTATTCTGGCCCTATTTTCTCTTATCAGAGAGAGCATTTTAAACCTAAATAGTACAGTATTTATGTAGTACTGAGAAGAGGGCAAAAGTGGGAAAGAAGTGGTATCTTTATGTACAAAATGACCTGGGACAAGGGCTGCCTAATCAGCATATCTGAGATTTTAGAAATAAGGATAATGAGAAGTGGGTATCGAAAAGGAGAGTTTTGGCTAGCTGAAATATATCTTTTTGAGTAGGCTAAAAAACTACAGACCATAAAAAGTACAAAACAACAATTAAGCTCTAGAACTTGATGTCCAGTATCCCAAATGATAGATAGTCCCAGTGCAGAAAAGTTAACTTCTTATAGACAGCTGCTCAGAGGCATTAGACTTGTGAAATGTTTGTCATTAAAAAACCTAGAGACCTGAACCAATTATTAAAATGTCATTGGCAATTTCATTCGTAAATTGTGAAAAACTGGGTTTACAAAGTATGGATTTGTAGCTGAAGCTTAGGAGGTACTGTAATACAAGATGAATTTGAAAATTTGTTCAAAGATATCAGGCTTAACGGGAACATTAAAAAAAACAAAACCTAACAAGTTGGCCTATCATGAAGAGTCTTCAAAGGTGTACACATATTCGGTTTAGGTAGTATACTTTTAAGGGAAAATTCACTGCAGAAGACTTTCTAAAAATAGAATACATGGGCTGGGAAGATGGCTCAGTGGTAGAGTGCTTGCCTTGCATTCAAGAGGCCCTCGGTTTGATTCCATAAGCAGAAAAAGCTGGAGGTGTTGCTGCAGCTCAAGTGGTAAAGTGCTCGCCTTGAGCTGAAAAGCTGAGGGACAGCACCCAAGCCCAGATTTCAAGCCCCACCACTGACACCAAAAAAAAAAAAAAGGAATGCATTACTGAATGTGGATGACTGAACTAGATTCTGCTTCCAGTGCTGTCTGCCACCAGCTCCATTTCAGAGCTATGAACACATACATGGTAGTTTGTGTGTTTAGAGCAACAGAGTGTATGGGTATGAGTAGTAAAATGTTTCAAGCAATGCAACATCTTGCATGTTTTTGACAGAGAGGTATTACCCTTTACATGTTTGAATCCTAATCAGAAAATGTAAATTCTAGATTTAAACACTAAAAGGAAAATAGAAAATGTTAAGTATTCAGGTCAACTAACACAGGTTCCTTATATTCTATCATTAGCCATGGTATTTAGGTTCTATCTTGCCAAAAGAAACAATATGTAGACTAATAAAACTACAATATTAGACCAGAAAATAAAATAATTGTGCTGATATTATATTTGTTAAATGAAAGGGTGAGTAAATTCATACAGCAATGTTATTAGTATTTTGATTAGTTTCAAGACACATCTAAACTTTAACCTTTTCTTTCCTCTCCTTTCTCTTCTCCTCCCTTCTCTTCCTTTTCCTCTCTCTTTCCTCTCTTTCTTCCTTCCTTTTTTGCTTCCTTCCCTCCTTCCCTCTTTCCCTCCTTCCCTCCTTCCTTCCTTCCTTCCTTCTTTCCTTCCTTCTCCTTCCTCTTTTTTATTTTTTTGTGTTGTCCATATTTTTACATTTATTTATTTTAAGGAATGTTAATGGTATTTTATTTTATTTTAAAACATGATCATAGTGTATAGTATTGTCATGCCTATTATAATTATTTACTCATAATTAGAAGTTACCATAAAACCATAAAATATTTTATTGACTATTTTTAGACTTGATCATTGTACTTGTCTCTAGTTTGTCTTGATAAATTCCTATCCATAAAGTTTAGATCAAAGTATAAATATTTAAAGCCCTGAAATGTACTGAAAAGAAACCGGCCTCACTGGTTATACATTTCAGAACCTTTATATAGAGATCAAAATATTCTTTAAAGTCACTCTTACTGAAAGTTAGTGTATATATTTTTTTAAAGTCTACAGATCTGTGTTCCAATCAATTTTATCTTATTTAACTTGCTCAGCTGTAGTTTACTGATATGGATTATTTTTTAAAAGATATTCAATATAAAGTCAGTTTTGAGAAATGAATACATTAGCATAGAACAAGAAATTGAACTTTCCTTTCAGAAATAAAAATTGGAAATATGGCATCAAATTTAACCTGAGGACAAACCAAAAGAGAATATGAATTTGTAATTAATTTACTAGTTAGTGCCAAGATGGCATTCATAAATGATTCTGTTTAAGTTTAGCACTGTTGGAGTGTTTCTGCATACTCACATATTCTTGAGATGTAAGAAGCACTGAAGTGTTTGAAATGTTGAGACTGGAACATAGAAAATGTGTGAGAACCAGCTTGACAGGTGTCAGAGATTTCCTTATGAAAATCTCACTACTTTTCCCCCAAAACTACTGCAAAGAAATAGCATATAGAACTCCTTCAGCAAGGTCAGAACAGATCCTAAGAAAGGGAAGAAAGGGGGAGCTAAAAGTGTGCAAAAATCAAGGTTAATCATTCCAAAGACATAATTTTAACATTACAGATATTTGCTTTTAGTGCTGAACAAAGGTATATGTGTGTGCTTAAGGATGGGTAGTGCGCAGGTTTTTAAGAGACTCAAGACATGATTAGTATCTCTGTCTAGTGAGCATGCCACCCTTCAAAATAGCTTGTGCTATTACTACACTATGATTAACCTGTAATGCAACAGAAAAATAGACTCACACCACATTGCTTTCTATCATTCTCTGAAATCATTTTTTAGAAAGTGCCATAAGAAAAAATTACACTTCAGCTTTGGTAGTTGGGTGGATAGTTCAGTGCGTAAGGTGCAGGTATAGATTATTCGATCTAAATTCTATTCAATACATCTATTTTATTAGTAGATTATATCTGCTTTTCATATATGATGCAATGTAAAACATTTTTTTCAAAATAACAAATGGAATTTAATTTATGTTAAACATAAAACAATGTTGGGTGTAACAATGTTTGACAAGAAATGTCCTTATTACCTTGTTTATGTAACTGTAACCCCTCTGATATCACCCTTATAATAACATAATATTAAATTTTAAAAAAGTCTCTACCTCTCATGCTAAAAAATAACATCAGACCTGAGCACTTAGAGATTTCTTACAATCATTTATAAGGCAAGCGTATATTTGTAAAAAAAAAAAAAACCAGATTGGGGAAGGTGGAATAAACAGGCATCTTATGGTAACAGGAAAGTAATTTCATCTTTTCTTCCTTAAGAATATTAATCATAACTCTTCAGGATACTATACCATTTGCAAAGAACAGATAAAGCAATGATATAATCCATAGTCCTCAAGGGATTTATAATCTCATTAGAGCATCCAAGCATAAGCATAAACAAATATATGGCAATAAAAAGAAGCCAAGGCTCAATGCCAAGAGATTTCTGTAGACAGTAAGGTTATCTGTGGCATATCAAACAGAGTGGTGCATTTAAATATAAATGAATATTTAAATGTACCTACAGTTATATCTATTTTAAAGTTCCTTGGATAGTACAGATACATATACTGAAGATAAAATTATCTTGAGTAACAAGAAAAAAAATGAAGCTATGTCTATCCAGTGATAACTTAGAGATAGTGGTTTCAGATAAGCAGGTATTTAAGTGTTCAAACCACTCTCCAAAAATGATGTCGATTACCTTTGTATAGTAATCAGAGTGAGTTTCTAGTATCACCCAGGTAGAATCCATTTTTAAAGACTTCTGTTGGAAGTGGCACTGTGGCTCAAATGGTAGAGTGCTTGCCTTGAGCTGAAGAGCTCAGGGACACTCAGGTCCAGAGTGCAAGTTCAATGACTGACAAAAAAAGACTTTCATATATAATAACATATTTATTTCAAAACTTAGACTTGTATTAATACCACTCACCAGGAACATTGTTATAAACACCTCAATCTAAGTGTTGATTTGGATTTATTTTCTGATGCTGGTACTGGGCTTTATAAGCATGTTTGCTGAGCTTTTTCTGTTGAGGCTGATGCTGTAAAAATTGAGCCATACTTCTACTTCCCAACCTTTTAATGCTTTATATTATTGTTTGCTATTTTCATTTCTCACTCAAGTCAGTTTTTAGAAGTACTGCTATTGACAGTACTATGTAGTTGAGTTCACTTTTCCCCTTAAAGACTTTGTATCATGGCCACCAATTAATTGCTAATAATTACTACTCATTCATGCCATTCAGCATTCTTTCACATCTAGTCCTTGTTGCTTTTTACCAACCATATCATCCTCTACATTACTTGAAAATGGTTGTCTGAACAACTTTCCATGTTTGCTGTGAACGATTCTTTATGGTACCATAAATAAATACTACTATCTTTTTCTTCTTTTTTTTAATGCTAGTACTGGGGCTGAACTCAAGGCCTAGGTACTATCCCTTAGCAGCCATGTTTTCCCCCAAAGCTGGCCCTCTACCTACCATTTGAGTTACAGCTCCACTTCTGGGTTTTGGTGGTTGATTGGAAATAAAGAGTTTCATGGACTTGCTCAGGCTGGCTTTAAGCTCCAATCTTCAGATCTCAGCCTCCTAAGTAGCTAGGATTACCGTGAAGATCCATTTGTGTCTGGCTATAGTCTTTCCTCTTTCCTGTTGTCTTTAGCATTCTCATGACATTTAAGAGGGCAGTAATATGAAGTTAATTGAGTTCTTTTTTTCCTAATAGTTCACTGAGGGTTGATGATATTTTTCCTAGTCCTTTTATATACTGCATATGTGCCCAGAGTCTAAAAAGACAAATAGTTCAAATTGTTTATTGAGATAGATTTAGTGCATAATTTTTAGTCTGTTAAGGTTTTGGATATCTATAACAGAGAACCAGAAATCAGATGTTTTAACAACAAAAAAAATTACCGTCTCTGTCCAGAGACTACAAGTTCAAGGTCAAGAGGTCACCAAGTAAGGCTGGTTGCTTCTGAGGACTTGGAAGACAGTGGCTTTAGAGTATTCCTTGCTTTTATAAAGCTTTTTTGGTCTGTTGCAGGATAATTTCCATCAACGCATTTTTTTACCTTCATCTAGCTGCCTAAATTTTCTCTATTAATACTACCTTAAATATTTTATTGTAAAATTCTCCTTTGATATCTCAGCTTGAAGACTTTACTCCTCAACAGAGTCTATTTTTGGATGAGGTGAGCCCAATTCACAATGATGTTGTTGATGCAATAATATAGATCAATGGCTATTGAAGAATTTAGTTTGCAGGTTATTTCCTATGTTGCTATTTTTTCTCTTCCTGAAGTGCTCCTATGACCCTATAACATGCCTATAAAATGTCTTACTTTCCTATTTTTCCATACCCCTCTTTTAGCATAGACTTAAGAAACACTTGACACCAAGTTTCAATCTTGTTTTACAAAGAGCTTGAGTGATTTGAGTCAAGAGGATCTAACAAACTACTGAAACATTTCCAAGTTTCATACTGTGTATTTGTTTATGTTCCAGTTAGCCTGGTTCATGGCTCTGAATGATTATCTAATCACATTGCTACACAATATTGCAAAGTAGACAACTGCATAAGTTTTCCTTGATCGGTCATCATGGAAAATAGAATCTTGATTCGATGTGGTTCCAGATGGTGGTTTGCTTACAATAGTTCAGATTTAATCATGGTCATTATAAAGGAAATGCAAATAAATTATACAACCTTTGTGAGAATTTTTATGTTATGTGCAACTACAGGCTTTCATTAAAGGCATTGTAGAGACAAAAGTAGATTTTCTTTAGGATTTAAAAAAATATTTCTGTTATCTTCACCGTATGAATAATTTAATTTTTAAAACCAGTACCTCATAGTTTTGATTGTTATTTACTTGCTGTTCATTGCTTTGAGCATGTCAAGATGCAATATTTTTTTCAGTGTTCTTAAACCTGCTCTCCAGAAACATGACAAGTGGGTTAAGATTATTACTAGCATTGTCAATTTTTTCTGAGAAAATATTTTTAGTATATATTAGTATAAAATCTCTGTAGTTTAAAAATTATTTATATAAATTCAGTATGCAACATTTTATGCTAGCTGTCCAGAATCCTGCTCTGTATGACTTACAGAACATTTATTTTTACCACTGAAGTCATAAAAGTTGTTTTCCATATCCTCTGTCAAACTTAACTACAGGCAAAAAGCAGTAAGAAATTACCTGTCAAGGGTATAAAGTTAACCCCCCAAAATCAATGGCTTTTCTGTATGCCAACAAAAAGTATGCCAAAGAAAAGTGTGGCTGAATTTAGGAAAGTAACTCCATTTGTAATAGCCCCACAAAAAATAAAATACCTAGGAATTAACTAAACCAAAGAAGTGAAGGACCTCTATGATGAAAACTTTAAAATCTTGAAAAAGGAAATCAAAACAGAACTTAGAAAATGGGAAAAACTCCCATGCTCCTGGATTGGAAAGATTAACATCGTGAAAATGGCAATACTTCCCAAGGCTATCTACAAATTCAATGCGATACCTATCAAAATTCCAACCTCATTCTTCAAGGAAATAGAAGAGGCAATCCAAAAATTCATATGGAACAATAAGAGACCCCGAATAGCAAAAATGCTCCTCAACGGAAAGAACACTGCTGGAAGAATATCAATACCAAATTTCAAACTCTACTATAAAGCCATAGTAATCAAAACAGCTTGGTATTGGCATAAGAACAGACCTCAGGACCAATGGAATAGAATTGAAAACCCAGAAATGAACCTACAGACCTATAGCCATCTAATCTTCGATAAGGAAGCTAAAACAATAGAATGGAAGAAAGACAGCCTCTTCAGTAAATGGTGCTGGCAAAATTAGCTAACAACTTGTAGAAAACTAAAGCTAGATCCTTATATATTACCTTGCACCAGAATCAACTACAAATGGATCAAAGACCTCGAAGGCAAAGCAGACACTCTGAAAACATTACAGGATGGAATAGGAGAAACCCTAGGTCTCCTTGGCTCAGGCCGAAATTTTCTGAATAGAGACTCTGAAACACAACAAATCAAAGAAAGGTTGGACAAATGGGATTGCATAAAGTTGCAGAGCTTCTGCAAGGCAAAGGACATAGCTAGCAAGATCAATAGAAAGCCCACCGATTGGGCGAAGATCTTTAATAGCCATACAACAGACAAGGGTCTCATATCTAGAATATACCTGGAACTCAAAAAATTAAATCCCCCAACAACAAATCTTCAAAGAAACAACTGCCCAATAAATAAGTGGACTAAAGACTTACAGAGAAACTTCTCTGAAGAAGAAAGAAGGATGGCCAATAGACACATGAAGAAATGCTCAACCTCCCTAGCCATAACAGAAATGCAAATCAAAACAACATTGAGATACCACCTCTCCCCAGTTAGAATGGCTAAAATCAAGAACTCTAATAACAACAGATGCTGGAGGGGATGAGGACAGAATGGAACCTTATTGCATTGTTGGTGGGAGTGTAAACTTGTTCAACCAGTTTGGAAAGCAGTATGGAGGTTCCTCAAAAGACTCCACATAGAGCTCCCCTATGACCCAGCAATCCCACTTTTGGGCATTTACCCAAATGTTTACAAACAAGACCACACTAAAGCTACCAGCGCGACTATGTTTATTGCAGAATCATTTACTATAGCTAAGATATGGAACCAACCCAAATGCCCCTCAGTAGATGAATGGATCAAGAAAATGTTGTGTATATATATATACACAATGGAATTCTATGCCTCCATCAGAAAGAATGGCATTGCCCCATTTGTTAGGGAATGGAAAGGCTTGGAAAAAATTATATTAAGTGAAATAAACCAGGCCCAAAGAAACATAGGTCCCATGGTTTCCCTTATTTGCAATATCTAGTATATGTCTGAGTCAAGCAGAAAAGGTCAGATAAGGTGATGTTAGGGAAATGAACCCTAAGATATGTATTCAATTTTTTTTCTTTCATGCAATTGTTTCTAACACATTTATAAGATGATTTCTTTGTTGCTTTGTATGTCCCTCCCCCACAGTATAACCCCTGCTTTCACTGTATTTGATGTTGGTATAATTTGTAGAGGTGAAGGGGAAAAACAAATCATTTAACTAGGGATACAGGTGGAACCATTGCAACAATGAGATATACAAGTAGTTGTGTCCAAAACGAACTTGACAACTTTGGTGCCGGGGGGGGGGGGTGGGAGGGAGGATGAGCAGGGATGGAGGATGAGAAGGGATGGGAAGGGGAAACAAAGGCTACAATGCTTGATAAGAAATGTACTCATTATCTTGCCCATGTAATTGTAACCACTCTGTACAATATTTTCATAATAAAAAAAAAAACCTGTGAGATATCTTGCCAGTGCTAGGTCATGCCTGCAATCCTAGCTACTCAAGAGACTGAGATTTGAGGATAGCAATTGAAAGAATGTCCAGACATGAAAGTCCATTAGATACTTATCTCCAATAAACCACCAAAAAACTACAAGTGGCACTGTGGCTCAAGTGGTAGTGTGCTAACCCATAGCTGAAGAACTGAGGGACAGCGCCCAGGTCCAGAGTTCAAGCTCCATGACCTATATATATATATATATATATATATATATATATATATATATATATATATATATATATATATATATATATATATACATACATACATATATATATGTATGTATGTATGTATACATATATACATATATTTATATGTATGAATAAATGACCTCTCAAGTAGAATAAACTTCAGGTCCATAAAATCGGAGTCTGCTTCTGAGATACTTATATTTCATATATGGTTTTTATTAGAACAGTTATATTAAAATTTGACACAACTGTACTAAAGATATAAAAGCAAATTACTTTTTTTCTGACCTGTGAGGGACAAATAAAGATTGAAAAAAAAACATGAAAAAAAAGTTACAAAGAAGCACAGGAAACCATACAAACTAGGAACAGAAATGAGAATGACAGATCTGGATAAAACTATCATTTAATCCTGGGTGTCTGGTCTCTTCTCATTTAGAAGCTGAGTTGAGTCATTACAAAGTCTCCAATCTCAGGGTAGGTTGTAATTAGATATAGACCATGTTAAGTGAAAAGGGCAGTGTTTTCACTTCTGCCCAAGGATAGGCTCCACTGAGAGATGTCCCCACCGTGGCCATCCTAGAATGCCTAGTCTCCAAGTAGGACAAGGGCCATTGGCCAATGTCCTCGTGGTCCTCACATGGTTGCCATGGTAGCAGTAGAAGCATCTGTGGATGGGCCCAGAATTCCTTGACAATGATCCTCCTGGCCCAAGTGCATAACTGCCGGTGGGTTTGCCCTGGGCTCTGATTGGCCCATTTTCTCACTGATGTCAATGGCCTGACTTCTGATTGGTCCAGTTCCTCCTGATGTCACAGGCCATTGTGAGGTATGCCCAGCAGGATACATAAGAGGCAATTGCCCTCCAACTCTGTCAGTTACAGCACTGGGAGCTTTTCCTTGGTGACCCGCTGGACTAAGTCAGAGCTACTTGGTTGCTTTCTTTGGGTATGGGGGTTGTGTTTGTCTTGTTTGGGTTTGGGGATTTCATTTACTAGTCTGGGGGTTGTATTTACTTGTTAGTTTACCTTTTCGTAAGATTTATTAGTTGGCAACTTCATTGAGATCATCTTAGGTAATAGTTAAGCTTGATCACTTGTCATCTCAGCTGAAAGATGGTAATGTACAACAAAGTCTCCTTTAGCTCTTCCCCCAAGAAGGAGTTGATCACTGTACAACTTGACAGAGATCATCGACTATGGCTGCTATGGCTATGTCAATCTGGCCCATCACCGCCTCACAGACACCACAGTGGTGGTCAAAGTTCTCTGAAAGAAAGAGCTGGAAAGCCATGAGATAGAAAATGAGGTGGCCTTTGTGAAAACTGTACGTCACCCACACATCATCTGATTATTCCAGGTGATGGAGAATGAAGACTGTGTGTACCTTGTCACTGAGCTGGCCACTCGGGGTCATCTCTTGAGGTGGATCAAAAAATCCTCCTCCAGCTACCTTTTAGAGTTTGAAGCCAGGAGGCTATTCAAACAGATCACGAGTGCTGTTGACTACCTTCATGAGAATGGAATTGCACACCTAGACCTGAAGGCCAACAACATCCTATTGGATGCCAATCTCAATGTCAAGGTCAGTGAATTTGGGCTGAGTGACAGGGTGACCTACACAAATGTTCCTACACAAAATGTTCGATGGGTACCAGGTGGACATTTGGGACTTAGGCGTGCTATTGTATGTGATGACAATGAGAAAGTTCCCATTTGAGGGGAGTAATATGGCTGACATAGGGTTACAAGTCCTAGAGGCCAGTACACTGTTCCCCTTCACCTATCTGCAAAGAGACAAGATCTCCTTTCTAAACTGCTGACTGTGGACTTCAATCTGAGGCCTGCTATTGAGGAGATAATGGAACACCCATGGCTGGCTCTAGGTGTGGGATTTGGCCTGCTTCCTGATGAGCCACTGCCTGGCAAGCTGGATCGCATTGTCAGAGTCATGTGTGACATGGGGTACAATGTAGCTGGCATTGAAAAGGCAATCCAGGACAGAGAATTCAATGAAGCCATGGGCACCTACCTGCTCATCCAAGAAAACTTAAAAGAGAATGCCAGAATTGTGGAATCAAAACTGATGCTTTTGGATAGTCCATCTGGCACAACTCCTGAGGACAATCCCACCACAACTCTCCCTCCACAAAGGAGAGCCAGCTTTTTTGCAGGACATAACGCCTTCAGCTTGTCCTCAGAATTTCAGTTACACAATGATGATGATCAGTTACCTCTCAATAAAACCCGAAGTGCCAGTCTGCTTGTCTTTCCTCTCTACTCCCTGCAGAGCTACAGTTCCAGCTTAATGTTGGGCCAGGATTCTTTTAGCTGCTTGACAGAATGGAGCATTCACACTCAGTGGAAAATGCCCTTCCCTCTGGGCAGCCTTAGGGGGAGGCCACAGCCCCCAGGTGGAATATTAGACAGGGCTGGAGGAGGGTGGCTAACAGGATAGTCACCATATTTCGCAGAATCTGCTGCTGTGTGAAGGCCCCAAAGTAATGTCCACAGATTGAAAGTAAAGCTGTCCCAGAGAAAGTGGTGCAGAACTCTGAAACAGCACAATTGAAAACCACCAAACTCAGACTTTCAGGGTGACTCTAACTGGGTTGTGGAAAATCTGAGAGGTGTGGATTTGAAGAGCTGCAGGAGGAGAAGGAGTCATGCAGAAAGTTCACACTGCAGAAGTCTCTGGCCAGCATGGCCAGGTTGTGTGACAAGTGCTAGGGGATTCTCCAGCTGGGATTCCTTCCCAAGAAAGGACACTGCACTGGCTTTCCAATGCTAAAAGATAAGCTGAAAGGTGATCTCAAGCTGCCTGTACTTTCTGAGCTGGCTAATTCCACATCGATCCCTTACTTGAGTATTGTCACTTCATTGAACAACCTTTCACATTTGTCCCTTGAACACTAAAGATGCTTTTGTCCCAAATGCTGCAGCAGGTCATCATCTCACCTTTTATGTATGTTGCTTGTCTGCCTATTTACTTTCTAGTTCATTTATTTAGGTTTAAAGTGAGACCCTTGATGCTATAGGAGCCCATGGATCTGAGGGGCAAGAGGCATCCTGGACTCTGCTTCTCTTTCAGCAGTCTTCAGGTGAAAGGGTACAACTCCTGAGCACACTAGGTACACTGGCTGGGTTGGAACATAAGAGCAAATCTTCACTGGGAATGGAGAGGGACCTGTCTCCATTCACCCCATACACTGTCAGTGGTTTCTGCCCCAACTTTCCTCCTATTCAATGCAGTTTTCTGTGGGTGTGATTTCTATCTAAACCTCATCATTATCCCAACATAATACCATCATCCAAGAATCCCTTATTTCAGACTTGTTTATTTGCTCACAGTCAAAGAGACCCTATTACCTAGACAGGTTGTTTGATTTGCAACTTCTCCCCCTCCCCAGGAGCCCCCATTTTCTTTAAGGGGAACCAGAATGTTGGGTTAGCTGTGTTTCAAATAAGAGAACAGTCTGAACAACCAGAGTTCCTGTTAGACTGGCAAAATATATGAAGTAGAATGATACCCCTTCCTTCAAGGTAGAGGTGAAGAAACCTGTGAAGGAGCAGGATTCCTGAGAAAGTATGGAGATACAGTGGTGCCTGTGGATGGATGCCTGGGTGGGCTTTGCTAGTGGGTGGACCTTGGCTGGGCTGACTGTTTCTGAGCATGAGCAGAAACTCGGTAAGATTGGATGTGGCCCTCGACCACTGCGTTATATGTGTTGGCTCAGCTACCGGGGGGGGGGGGGTTTAACAAGGGAGTGATGGGGAGCAGTTGGGCACACGTGGCCTTTGCTATTTGTGCTCTGAGTCAATAGGCTGAACCTGCAGAGCACACATGACATTTGTGGAAGGAAGTGAGCTGGAGCTCCTGGTAAATCAGATTCAGCTCAGGGCCATTTGGGAAGCAAATCTCCCCTCAAAGAATGAGATGGGATTCTGGTGGGCCAAAAGGAGGGGCCAAAGGACAGCCCAAGGAGGGCCAAAAGAGGGTAAAGGATGGGCACCTTATTGAAAGACAGGACTGACACTGATGCTGTATTACAACTCAGAGGAGGATGGCCAGGAAAGGAACTGAGGAATCCTGAACTCCACATGGACCAGTGTTTAGTGAAGAGGGTGGGTGGGGAGGGAAGTACTGTGAATTTCCTTGATTTCTCAATGCTTTTTCTTTTCTCTCCATGTTTGTTTGTTGTGTGTTTGTGTCTGTGCACCTGTACTGGCTCTGGGACTTGAACTCAGTGCTTTTCTCTCTGTCTCCTTTACTCTCTCTCCTTATCTTCCCCTTCTCAGCTCTCCACCCCATTCCATCTACCTTCCCTACTTTTCTTTCTCCCTCTTACATTCCTCGTATTCTTCCCCTTTCATTCTTCTCTCTCCTCTTCTCTTCCTATTTCCTCCTCCTGAAATCTTCCTGTTCCATTCGGTCTCCCTCTCTTCCTGCTCTTGAATCAGTCTCTGACAATGTTTGTTTCTCTGTCTCTCCTCTCTCTGTCTCTCTCTTTCTCTCTTTCAGTTTGTATGGTCATAGCTGGTTCTCTACCACTTGAGTCATACCTCCCGGCTTTCATTTCTCTAGTTAATTGAAGATGGAATTTCCTAGAATTGCTGTATCTGTAATCTTACAGGTGAACTTGTGGGATAGCTAGGATTACAGGCAAAAGCCTCCAGCATCAGGCAAACACATTAGACTTTGTTAGTTTGGTGTAGCAGAGGTTGTTTTCTCAGTTATTATGAAAGGGATTTGTGTACTTATGTAAGGGACAGCTGTGTGAGGGACACCTTACAAATGGTTGTGGAAGGAAGGGGGTGGTGGCATAGTGTGCAAATGGACAGGGAGGAAGGGACATGTGCACTGCACAAAGGGTCAGCGCTGAATGTTCTATTTTGGTAGAGATTCTGGGAGTCTCCTGAGAGGCCCCCAGCTGACACCCGCTTCCCCAGAGCACAAGGTTGTGGGCATGATGCTTCCTTTCCCCTGGCAGTTCCAAGGGGAAGTGTCTAGGCCTCATGGAAGAGTAGACCCTAATTTTTCTGCTGAGGAAACTGGCATGCTGGGGGAGCTGATGTTCAAATATTCAACTATTCTTTTTTTGTGGGGGGGGTCCGGTCGTGGGGCCTGAACTCAGGCCTAGGCACTTTCTCTCAGCTCTTCAGCTCAAGGCTAGTGCTCCACCACTTGAGCCACAGCACCACTTCCGGCTTTTTTCTTTTTGCTGAGGAATCGAACCCAGGGCCTCATGCATGCAAGGCAAGCGTTCTACCACTGAGCCACCTTCCCAGCACAAATATTCAACTATTCTAAATGTCACATCTCCATTTTAGGAATCACAAAGTGAATGAATTAAAATAAATTCCCTTCCTTTCACCTAGAGGTGGTGAAGGAACAGGAGACCTGAGAAAGCATGCCTATATAATGGTGCCTGTTGATGGACCCTGTCTGAGCTGACTGCCTTCCCACATGAACAGAAATCCGGTGAGAGTGGATGTGAGCCTTCATCACTGTGATGTTTGTTTTGGTTCAGCCAGGGCACTATATTTGCACAGAGAGTCAGTGCTGAGGGCCCATGCTGCCCTTGGGTGACAATGTGGGATGGGGAGGACTTGGGCACAGCAGGCCTTTGCTATGAGGGGACTGGACTCAGAGGGCTGAGCCTGCACTGCATAATGATGAGATTTGCAGAAGGAAGGCTGTGGCTCCTTGTAGACCAGTGGTGCCGCTCAGGGGTATTTAGGGAACAGAACTCTTCTCAAAGAATGAGATGGGTTTCTGGTGAGAGAAGCAGTGAGGCCAGAGTGGTCATATAGCAGGCATCTTGGTGATAGACAGTGTTGACATTGATGCTGAAGGAGAGCTGAGAGGAGGAAGCTAAGGACTCTTGTACTCTGGATGGAACCATCTTCAGTGAAGAGGAGGGTGGGCAGGGAAGTAATGTTGATTTCCATCTTGTCTCAGTCCTTTTGTTTTATTTACTTTCTTTTTGTTTGTTGTATGCATGTGTTTGTGAGTGTGTGCTGGTACTGGCACTTGAACTCAGTGATTTTCTCTTTCTCTGTCTCCTTTGCTGTCTCTTTTTTCTTTCCATTGCCTGTCTCTCTCCCCTTTTCCAGCTAACTTCCCTCCAGGTCATTCATCTTCTCCTCTTCTTCCCCTTTCCCTCTTCTCTTGTTCTGTTTCCTCTCTCTTCCTCTGCCTCAAATCTTTTTCTCTCCTACCCCTCTATATCTTTCTCTTTGAGTTTGCATGTTCATAGCTGGTGCTCTACCACTTGAGTCACTTGAGTCCAAGCCAACATTTTTCTTCTTAATTGAAAATGGAGTATGCCCAGGATGGCTTTAACTGTGATCTTCTGAGCATCAGCTTCTGGGAGAACTATGATTACAGGCATGATCCACCATCAGCAGCAATGCTTCTGACCTCGTTAACCTGGTGTTGCACAGGTTTGTTTCTCTGATTGAGAAAAGGGATTTAGGTACTTATCTGAGGGCTGTCCATCAAGGTGTAAGAGACAGCTTGAAAATGGTAGGGGAAGGAAAGGGTTGATGGATTTTGGGGCAGAATGGACAGGGAGAAAAAAACGTGCATGGTGCAAGTATGTCAGCACAGAGAGAAGTCAGAGGTTTTGTAGAGAACCTATGCATCCGCAGAGTCCTCCCACTGACACCCCCTTCTCCAGAACACCAGGCTTTGATCAGTTCTTATTTGAGGTCTTTAGGCCTCATGGAAGAATACCAGAGCCCAATTTTTTTCCTTAGCGAATCATCTTGCTAGGAGAACAGAGTTTCAAGTCTGAGAACATTCTGAACATCCAGAGCCCATTCTGAATGACAAAAATGTATGAATTAAATACTTTTCCTCCTTGTCAGCAAGAGGTGGAGAAACCTGTGAATGAGCAAGAGACCTAAGGAAGTATGAAGATATAGTGGTGCCTGTGGATGGACCCTGCCTGAGATGACTGCATCTGGACGTGAGGGAAAATTCGGTAAGATTGGATATGTCCTTCCAGCACTGGGTTATTTGTATTGGTTTAGCCAGGGCCATGAGATTTCCACAGAGAAGGTTTGGTGCAAGCTCCTGCTGTCTGCCCTTGGGTGACAAGTGTGTGATAGAGAGGATTTGGGCACACCTGGCTTTTGCTATGTGTGCACTGATGTGAGGAGGCTGAGCCTGTAGAGAAAACTGATGAGATTTTCAGCAGGAGGTGGACGGGAGCTCCTGTTGGATCAGTGGTCCAGCTCAGGGCTATTCGAGTGCATATCTCCCCTGAAATAGCAAAATGGGATTCTGGTGAGAGACCAAATAAGGGCTCCATGAGGGAAAAGATGCGTACAGGGTAAATGACTGGGTGGACACTAAATGTAAAGGAGAAGTGACAGGAGGCAGGTTAAGAAGGGAGCTGAGGAATCCTGAATTCCACATGGGCCGTTCTTCAGTGAAGAAGGTGGGTGGGAAGGAATTACTGTTGATTTGTAAGATGGCTTTAATTTTTTCCTTTTGTATGTTTGTTGTGTGTATGTGTTTGTGAGTGTGTGCTGCTACATCTCAGTGCTTTTATTCTTATGCTGTTTCCTTTCCCTTCTCTGTCCTCTCTCCACTTTTCTCACCTTCCCCCTGCCTTGCCCCGCCATCTCCCTTCCCTTGTTTTCATTCCTCCCATACCTACTCCTATTCTACTTCTCCTGTCCCTCTACTTGTTCTCCTACCCTCTACCATTTCCTCTCCCTCTCTTCCTGCTCTTAAATCTGTCTCACTCTCTTTCCCTCCCCCTCCCTCACTCCTTCTCTCTCTACACATCTCTCCCTCTTTCCCTTTCTCCTTCTCTGTCTTTCTCTTTCTTCTCTCAGTTTTCATGGATATGTCTGGTTCTCTTCTGTTTGAGTCACGCTTCCAGGCTTGCATTTCTCTAGTTACTTGAAGATGGTATCTTCCCAGCCTTGCTGTAAATGCAGTCTTCAAGTTGTCAACTTGGGAGATAGGTAGGATTACAGACAAGAGCCTACAGCATCAGGGAATGCAATTGACTTTGTTAATCTGGTGTGGCAAAGGTTGGTTTCTCTATTTTGAAAGGGTATTTGTGTATTTATGTGAGGGACAACTGTGTATGGTTCACCTTACAAATGGTTGTGGAAGGAAGGCAGTGATGGGTTGGTGTAAATGGACAGGGAAGGATGACTTTTTTGGAATCACAAAGTGATTAAAACATACTCCCCTCTTTTCAGCTAGAGGTGATCAAGGAACAGGAGACCTGAGGAATTATAGAGATAAACTGGGGCCTATGGAAGGACATAGCCTGGATGGACTTTGGTTGTGGATGGACCACACCCATGGATGGACCCTGCATGGGATGACTGCCTTCCCACAAGAAAAAAAATTGTTAAGATTGAATATGAGCCTTCACACTACAATATTTGTATTGGTTCACCTAGGGCATTTAGAATTGCACACAGAGGCAGTGCTGAGGACTGATGTTGCCTTTGGGTAACAAGTGTTTGATGGGGAGGAGTTGGGAAAATCTGGCCTTTTCTATGTGTACAATAGGTCAGGAGGCTGAACCTGCAGAGGAGACTAATGAGTTTAGCAGCAAGAGGAGGGCTGGGGCTCCTGGTGGATCAGTGGTACTGCTCAGGGCTCTTTGGGGAGAGCAGATCTCCCATGAAAGAACAAAATGGGATTCTGGTGAAAAATTCAATGAGTGCCACAAGAGGGAAAAGATGGGTACATGAGAAATGACAGGGTGGACACTAAATGTAAAGGAGAAATGACAGGAGCTGAGGAATCCTGAATTCCACATGGACCATTCTTCAGTGAAGAAGTGGGGTGGGAGAGAATTACCATTGATTTCCATGATTTCTCAATCCATTTTCTTTTATTTTTTCAGTTTTGTTTGTTGTGTATATGTGTTTGTGAGTGTGTGCTGGTACATCCATGCTTTTTTCTTATGCTCTGTTTCCTTTCCTTCTCTGTACTCTCTCCACTTTTCTCACCTTCCCCCTTCTGCCCTCTCTCTTAACCTTGTTTTTATGCCCCCCATAACTACTCCTACTCTATTTCCCCTGTCCCTCTTCTTATTCTTCTCATGCCCTCATTCTCATTCCCTCTTCTCATGCCCTCTTCTCATTCCCTCACCTTCTCTTCCTGCTCTCTGGTGTTCCTTATCTCTCCCCTTCTCCCTCTCTGTCTTTCTCCCTTTTTTTCTTTCTCTTTCAGTTTTCATGGTCATGTCTGATTCACTGCTTGAGTCACACTTCCAGGTTTGCATTTCTCTACTTAATTTTCCCAGACTTGCTGTAAATGCAGTCTTCTAGGTGGCAATTTGTGGGATAGGTAAGATCACAGGCAAGAGCCTACAGCATCAGAGAATGCATTGGGCTTTGTTAGTCTGGTACGGCAAAGGTTTCGTTCTCTCATATGAAAGGGATTTGTGTACTTTTCTGAGGAACCACTGTGTGAGGGTTACCTTACAAATCGTTTTGGGAGGAAGAGGATGGTGGGTTGGTGTAAATGGACAAGGAAGGTTAACTTGTGCACTGTACAAGTGCATTGAAAGGTGTTAGAGTCTTAGTAGAGATTCTATGAGTCCCCAGAGAGGCCCACAGATGACTCCCCATTTCCCAAAACAGCAGGCTTTGGGCATGGTTCTTCCTTTCCCCTGGCAGTTCCCAGTTAAAGACTAAGCCACATAGAGGAATTCAGAGCCCAGTTCTTCCCCTTACAGAACCAAAGATCTAACTTAGCCAAGTTTTAATATTTGAACATTCTGAAATCAAGAGTTCAATTTTGGAATGACCGAGTGTTTGAATTAAAATACATTCCCTTCCTTTCAGGTAGAGGTGGTCAAGGAACAGTTCAACTGAGGAAGCATGGTGATCTACTGTGCATGTGGATGGATGGGGCTGGATGGACTGGGGTTGTGGATAGATCACACCTGTGGATGGACCCTGCGTAGGATGGCTGGCTTCCCACAAGAACAGAAATTCAGTAAGATTGAATATGAGCCTTCACTACTAGGATATTTGTATTAGGTCAGCCAGGGCATTAGATTTGCACACAGAGGCAGTGCTGAGGAGTGATGCTGCCTTTGGGTGACAAGTGTGTGATGGGGAGGGGTTGGACACACTTGGTGTTTTATATGTGTACACTGGGTCAGGAGGCTGAGACTGCAGAGCAGACTGATGAGATTAACATCAAGAAGGAGGGTTGGGGTTCCTGGTGGATCAGTGGAAATGCTCAGGGGTATTTGTGGAACAGAACTCTTCGAAAAGAATGAGATGGGTTTCTGGTGAGAGAAAAAATAAGGGCCAAAATAGGCCAAATAATGGGTACCTGGTGCAAGACAGGGTTGATACTGATGCTGCAGGAGAGCTGAGAGCAGGAATGTAAGGAATCCAGAACTCCTCACCAATCAGTTTTCAGTGAAGGGTGGGTGGGGAGGGAAGTACTGTTATGTCCATTATTTTTCCATACTTTTTATTGTCTTTCTTTTAGTTTATCATGTGTATGCATTTGGGAGTGTGCTGGAAGTAAGGCTTGAAGTTTGTTCTTTTCTCTTTCTGTCTCCTTTCCCTCTGTGTCCTTTCCTTGCAGCCTCCTTCTACTGTCTGTCATCTCTCTTATGCCCACATTCCTTGACTTCCCCTACTCTCCTCCTTCTAATCATTTTTTCTCCATTTTCCATTCCTTCTAACGAGCTCCTTTCTCCTGAATCTGTTTCTCTGTCTTTATGTATGTGTGTATGTATGTATTTTTCTCTGTTATTCTCTCTGTTCATTTGAGTTCTCTTTCTCCATCCCTCTCTCTCCCTCCCTCAGTTTCTCTCTCTTGGCCATGGGCATGTTTCTCTCTAGTATTCTCCCAGTGGAGTCACACCTCTAGGTCTGATATTTCTACTGCGTTGGACATGGAGTCTGCCCAAGCTGGCTTTATCTGAAATCTTCTCAGTGTCAGCATGTGAAATAATTAGGGTTACACACATGAGCCTTCAGCCTTCAGTTGGTTTCTTTGTTTTTACAAAGGAATTTGTGTACTTGTGTGAGGGACAACTTACAAATGTTTGGGGAAGGAAAGGGTGTTGGTTTGGGCTGCAAGTGGAGAATGGACAGGTAGAGAATTACATTTTCACAGTGCTAGGGGGTCAGCCCTGAGAGGTGTCTGATCTTAGTAGAGATCCTGTGAGTCCCCAGAGAGGCCCTCAGCTGACAC
This sequence comes from Dipodomys merriami, assembly GCF_024711535.1. Lineage (NCBI taxonomy): Eukaryota > Metazoa > Chordata > Mammalia > Rodentia > Heteromyidae > Dipodomys > Dipodomys merriami. Next base: position 70,968 of record NW_027202450.1, on the reverse strand, counting down.
CCCCTTCCCAGAGCACCAGGCTTTGGGCATGGTGCTTCCTTTCCCCTGGCAGTTCCCAGGGGAAGCCTATAGGTCTCATGGAAGACTAGTAGGGCATGATTTTTGTCCTCATGGAACCACAGTGGGGAGAAAACTGAGTTTCAAATATTAGAACACTCTAAACTTGCAAAGGTGATGTCTGACATTACAAAGTATACAAAATAAAACATTTTTTCTTCCATTCAACTAGAGGAGAGAAGCCTTGGAAGGAAGCAAGACACCTGAGAAACCATGGAGTTACAATGGTACCTGTGGATGGACCCTTCCTAGGACATAGAGAAATTTGGTAAGACTGAATATGACCCTTTGCCCCAGGATTATTTTGCTGATTCATCCACAGGCATCAGACTTTCCACACAGAGGTACTGCTGAGGGCTGATGCTACCCTTGGGAGACAAGGGTGTGATGGGGAGGAGTTGGGCACACCTGGTCTTTGCTATGTGTGCACTGGGGTCAGGAGGCTGAGCTAGCAAAGCCAGCTGAGGAGGAATTCACGAGGAGATGGGCTACAGCTCTCGTCAAATCAATGGCCCAGCTCAGGGGTATTTGAGGAGAAGAGCTCAGATCAAAGAATGAGATGGGTTTCTGGTGAGGGAAGCAATGTAGGCCACATTGGGCAAAGGATGGGCAGCTTGCTGATAGACAGAGATGGCAGTGATACAGAAGGAGAGATTTGCGGAGGAAGCTAAGGAATCCCGAAGTCCTTAAGGAGCAGTGTTCAGTGAAGAGGCTGGGTGGGGATGGAAATATTGTTGATTTTCATAATGTCTCAGTGTTCTTTCTTTTCCTTTTTCCTTTTTGTGTGTTTTTCTGAGTATGTGCTGGTACTGGGCTGGCTATCAGTGCTTTTTTTCTCGTCTTTCTGTTCCTTCTCCTTCTCTTTCATCTCTTCCCTTTTCCCATTGTTTCTTGCTTTACCATCTCTCTTCCATCCTCTTCTTCCACCACATACCATCTCCTACTGCACTTCCCCTTCCCTTCTTCCCCTCACCTCCTGCTTCCATTTCCTCTCCCTCTCCATCTGGTCTTGAGTCAGTCTCTAACCCTGTCATTTTCTCTGTCTCTCCTCTTTGTCACTCTATTATTCTCCTTTTTGTGCTTTATTTATTTGATTATTTATTTGATTAGTATTTATTTTTGGTCATGGGGCTTGATGTCTGGGTCTGAGCACTGTCCCTGAGCTCTTCAGCTCAAGGTAAATGGGTCTACAACTTGAGCCATAGCACCGCTCTGGATTTCTGGTGGTTAATTAGAGATAAGTATCTCATGGACTTTCCTGCCAGGGCTGGCTTTAAACCTTGATCCTCAGATCTCAGCCTCCTGAGTAGGTAGGATTATAGGTGTGAGTCACCTGCACCTGGTGAGTCACCATGAACATGATGTACAGAGGGGTTATATAAAAGAGTGCATTTCTCTCTGGGTGCTGGTGCATCCTAGTTACTCAGCCTTAGGATCATAATTCCAAGCCAGCCCAGGCACAAAAGTCCTTATAAGACTCTTATCTCCAATATCCACTCAAAAATTTAAAGGAATCATGGCTCAAGTAGTAGAACAGTAGCCTTGAGCCATAGAGGATCAGGGACAGTGGCCAAGCCCTGAGTTCAAGCCCCACAACTGACAAAAAAAAGAGTGTATTTGTTTTTAAAGATTGTTATCCCTTCCCTCGCTCTGTCATTGCCACTCAAAAGTTGTATTGTTCATTTTCACCATAGGGTCTAGTAAGTAGTGCTGATCTAATCCATTATTCTGATTTATACCCCTTCCTCTTCACCCTATCACTTTCCCTCTCCCTGTTCCACGCTCCCATGCTTCTTTTTACTTTCATGATCTTTTTAAACTGTCCTTTGTTTTCTTTTTTTCTAATTTATATAGTGAGAGAGTATTTGCTTTTGTGAGACTAGATTATTTCATTTAACAAGATAACCTTTCATTCGATCTATTTTCTAGCAAAGGAAGAGAATTCTACTCTGTTTATGGCTAAGTAATACTCTGTTGCCTATATAATATTTGATATAATGTCTATAAGTATGTTATACTAATGTATTTAGTATATTTCTTTAAGGGGGGATCTGGTCGTGGGGCCTGACTCTGGGCCTGGGCGCTGTCCCTCAGCTTTTCAGCTCAAAGCTAGCACTCTACCACTTGAGCCACAGCTCTACTTCCGGCTTTTTTCTTTTTGCTTATCGGGTACTGAGGAATCGAATCTAGGGCCTCATGCATGCAAGGCAAGCGCTCTACCACTGAGCCACTATCCCAGCCCCTGTATTTAATATCTTTATGTTTATTTATCCTTGTGATGATGGTCATTGAGGCTATATTCATGATTTGATTGTTGTGTACAATGCTAATATAGTTGTGAGTACAAAAATAGCTCTGTGGTAAGTTCTTATTAGTATGTAGCCATCGTATGGCTGTATTGTATGGAAAATTTCATTTCATGAGGCATTTCCCTGCTGATTTCCATTGTCATGAACAAATACATTCCTACCAGTATCCTGGCTACATTTATTATCTCTTTTCTGGAGATAGAATGTCTATACTCATATATTCCTTCATGCAATATTTTTCTGTTGTTGTACAAAATTATGTGGTTTATTATGACACTTCTACACACACACACACACACACACACACACACACACACACACACACACACACACAGAACATTTTGATCCTATTGTCCCCTCATCACCTTCCCTTGTCTCCACTTCATACTTATCTGATTCTTCCTCCACAAAATGGTCTCTCAATTAGGTTCCTATCTTTTCATTGAACTTATCAATCTAGATTCTACATAGGAGAAAAATATGTGATATTTTCTGTCTGCCTTACTTTAACATGATGATAGCCAGTTTAATTCATTTTCCTGCATATGTCATATAATTTCATACATATTTATGGCTGAAGTAATACTCCATTGTATTAGCATGCACCTTTTTTTATCCATTCATCTGTTGATGGGCACTTAGGCTGACGTACAACAACTCTTCACAAAGGGACAAAGGCCAAGCACACCTTTTGGTGGGGAGATGCAAAATCCACTCTTGAAGATAAGTGGGCTTTTGGGTTTTTTCCTTGTTGTTAGTATTGGGGCTTGAAGTCAGAGCACCTTGTGTGTTTTGTTGTTGTTGTTATTGTTAGTACTAGGGCTTGAACTCAGAGCTTGGTGCTCTTTCTTACCCTATACCCACTCAATACTGGTGCTCTATCACTGCAGCCACACCTCTATTTCTAGCTTTCTACTGATTGATAAGAATTAATACATCCCTTTGATTTGTCGACGTAGGCAGGCTTTGAACCTCAATCTTCAGATCTCAGTCTCCTGAGTACCTAGATTATAGGTGTGAGCAACCAGTATCAGGCTCACGAGAATGTGTGTTTATGGGTTTATTTATTTTTATGTAGTTGTGTAAAGGAGTTTCAATTCCACAAGGTAGATTATGAATGTAATGCATCATGATCAAAGTCACCTTTCCATCCTTCTATGCTGTCTTTCCCCATGATGTGAGTTTTGTGATCAGATAATATCCTTTTACTTTTCAGCAAAAGGCTTTTAGGGAGGATGGCTTATGCCCTGTCTTTTGACAATGCTTATTCCTTGATTCCTTGTCTTTTGTACTGTCCTTTTATAAACAGAAGAATTAGGTTGTCTCTCGCTATCCTCTGAAATTTGTCACAAGTATTGAAATTCTCTGGTTTACAGAGAATTCACCCACTTTGTCCCTTTACCCACTTTGTCTCTCAGTCTTGTAAGTTCATGGTACCCCAAATAGTTCATCCAGCTTCCCTGAACTTCAGACCTATAGAACTAAAGTTCTTTTTTAGGCCTGTGATCGAAATAATTTCTCACATTTTCTTAAAAGAAATGTTCTCATTTCCTGCCTTATGAAATGATAATCCCTCTGTACAACACTTTAAAATTCAATGTGTGACACACACACACACACACACACACACACACACACACACACACATTCCTGAGAGAAAATAATATTTCTGGTGCCACCATAGGCCTGTAAGTATACCTGTTGGTAAAAGAGAAAATACTAGGTTACTAGGACTACCCTTGGTACAAGAATCCACTTCTGCACTAATTCTCCTCACTTGGAAACTCCTCACTTGGCCACTGCATAGGTTAAAGGATCTGGCCTTCACTATGATATGTATGGGATTATCTCTGGTTTCTGTTTTAACCTCACAAGAATTTGGCAGTAGTCACAACTTGCAGAGTGCTGAATTTGAGGAACAGAAATGTGAAACCAAACTTTAAGCTTCTCTTTCCATCAGCAGAGCCATTTCCAGGAATCAAAATGTCTGGAAGGCACATTGGCAAAGTTTGCCTGTGCATTTGTGATTGGTGAGAAGACGAGATGGCAACCCAGGTAGGGGTGCATCTTCTCAGTGACTAAAGAAGTCGCTTCAACTAGAGCATGGCTTTAGGCAGACCCCGTACTTTATACCCACGATTCATGTCTTGCCCACCTCTCAGCAGCTCCCTTCTTCTGTTCATCCTGAGCTGTCCCACACATTGCCCCATACAGAGACTTAGTGTCTCCCCCTCCCACCCCTTCTAACCACAATCCTCAGATTTCAGGCCCCTGTGTAGTGTCTGGCCTCATATAAGATATATCTCCTATTAAACACCAAGAAATGAAAAAAAGCCAAAAGCTGATTTGTGGAGCCTAGCCTTGAGCAAAATATCTCAGGGATATTAACTGGGCCCTGAATTCAAGCCCTATGACCAGCACCAAACAACAAAAAAAGCTCAAGTGGTTGAGCTGTGGCTCAACGTGTGAAGCCCGCTTGCCTGTTTAAAAACAAGAACCCTCAAGGAGAGACACTAGGACTTTAAGAATGAGATATGAATCCTGCACTGAAAAAATGAAACAAACAAAAGACCCAGAATAAATGAAAATGCAGGCAAGAAAAAGAGCCAATTAAAGGTTTTGAAACTAGCACCAGCATGAAAGTCCATGAGACTTGTTTGAATGTGTGCCAGTCATGCACTTGAACTGGAGTGTTTTGCTCCTGGCTAGGAGTCTACTACTCCTAGTAGTTAATTGGAGATGAGTCTTATGGACTTGCCTGCCCGAGCTGGCCTCGAACAGCAATCCTCAGGCTTCAAGCTTCTGTGTAGTGCCTTTGGCTTCCCATAGGACTCTTATCTCTTCTTAAGGACCAGAAAATAGACAAACAGAAAAAGTCATGGGGGGAAATGTCAAATTGTAGGAGCTGCAAACCTTGAGGAAGAAAAACAACTAAACTGTTAAGAAGTGAAGGAGAAAGGATGGAAATAGACCAGACTCAATCTTCCACGGGCAATGACTATTAATTGAGATAGAGCAGCGAGGAACAGCCTTCCCACAGGCTTGGAGACTGTGTGTCAGAGCTGGGACAGGAGCTAGGTTTTATGAAGTCTGAGCAAGGAGGCAGCTAATGAAATAGCCACTAGGTCAAAGGCGGGGTGGGTAGGCCCACAGTGGTGGAATGCTCACAGCTGGGCTTAGAGTGATTGTCCTGCTGGAGTCAGGCAGTCGGCACTTATCTTTGGTGGGTTGCTGGTATCTGTATGCACCTGGGAAAATAGGGGGGGAATCAATCCTTCATATTCCATCTTTGGATACATAAAAAGAATTGTGCTGAGAAGGGAGCAACATGTTATAGCAAGAACAAAGCAGAGTCTTATCACAAACAAAAATAGTGGGCAGGAAGTGAGTTCAAGCCCTGGGGCCAGCACCATAAAAATAAAAAAGGCAGAATTTCACCTGTGGCTAAAGCTGTAAATCCAGTAACCTTGAGGGGTAAAAAATTAGTACAAATTGCAGGCCATGATTCCAAACCCTAGCACTAGCTCCTAAAATTTTAACATTTTTAAAAAGTCAAAATTTCTGCTTTGGCTTAAATTGTAGATTCTGCTATTCTTGAATTTAAAAAAAAAACTTAAAAATGAATAGGATGGTCAGGCCCTCACTTCAAGCCCTGCAAGTGACAAAGTGGCAGAGCAGAAGTCACTCCATCTGAGCATGAGTAATGAGCTCCCTCTTTAAGACAAGGAATGTCTTACATAAGGTCTTAAACCCCTTTACAATCTCAGCATGTCGGATTGTGGCAGGCAAGACCTGGTCTTGAGTGCAAACTTATGGTGATTCAGAAGTAGAAAGAAGTCCACTGGCCACACAGGCTGGTTGTTTTACTTTTTCAGTGCAGGTTTTATGTCTTATTCTTAAAGGCCTGGTGTCTCTCCTTGAGGGTTGTTGTTTTTCAACAGACAAGCAGGCTTCACACGTTGAGCCACAGCTCAACCACTTGAGCTTTTTTTTTGTTGTTTGATGCTGGCCATATGTCATGCTGTTGAAAACTATGGAGAAAGGGGGATATTGACATAGTGATGGGACCATAGATGGCCTCAAATACACTCAGCTGGGGGGAAGGGAGTAGAGAGACCCAGATGTACTTACCCTACTTCCTGTGAGCTCTGTCTCACTCTCTGATCTCAAAGGTGCCATTTCTATACTCTACATGCTTATGAGCCTCAGGTCCATACCCTGTGTGAACCTCTGGCCCCTTATTGGTAACATACACACATTCATAACACACACACATATACACACAAACCTCTTCCTAAGAACAAGCCTGTCAAATTAACAACCCTAGCAATCTACTGGTAGGAAACCTAATTGAGCAACGGTGAAAGGTCAGTTTCAACATGCAAGCTTGAGTTTTTTGAATATATCTCCTTTCTTTGTGTGAGCAACTTTGTAGCCAGTTGAAACAGAAAGCAGGCATTTTCATGTGGATAAAGGTGTTAGCAGGAGAGGGAGGAAATACTGTTTGTTTTCCTAAACTGTTGTGGAATGTGTGAGAATTGAAGTCTTCACTTATTAAAGTGTGAAGAATTTCTCTCATACAACCTGTTTATTATTATTATCATTATTTTTATATTCCCTGCTTGTCCTGGGGATTAAACTCAGGGCCTGAACACTGTCCCTGAGCTTCTTCTTTATCATCAAGGCTAACGAATCTATCACTTGAGCCACAGCTGTTAAATGGCTTTTTTGCTGGTTAATTTACAAATTTTTCTTCCATCCAGGGCTGGCTTCAAGCTGCAATCCTCAGATCTCAGGATACTGAGTAGCCAGGATTACAGGCTTGTTATAATTCTAAAAAAAAAAAAAAAAAAAAAAAAAGGATTACAGGCTTGAGCAACTAGCCCCCAGCTTCAGAGCCTGATTTTTATAGAATCTTGGAGCCTGGAGATCACTGAAGAGTATTTGAAGGCAAGGTGGCAATGTATTCCCTGGTGGGAGGAATAATGAGGATCAGTGTTGGTCCCTTAAAATATTTCATAATCCCTGGAACTCTACAGGGATTCAGTAACATGGAAAAAAGAGATTTGGTGGACGTGAATATATTAAAAGGAAACTTTATCACATTATCTACGGTGGGCCTCATGATATGCTACTCAGGGTCTTTTTTATTTAAGAGAGGAATGTCTCAGGTAATGAGATGTGACAGCAGAAACAGAGTTTGGAGAGGTGCTGCTAGGAGCCAAGGAATATGGGCAGACTATGTAGACATTGGAAGAGGCTCTGCTTTATATCCTCCCAAAAGGAGACTGCTCTTCGCACACCTTGATTTCCTCTGAGAGCCCATAAGAACCCTGTGGGATCCATTTTGAATTTGTCATTTCCAGAACTTGGAAATGTTGTTGTCTGGTTGTTTTATGCCACTAAATTGGTAGTCATTTGTGACAATAGCAACAAGACACTGACACATCCATCCTTGGATCTTGCATTCCTACAATTTACTCCAGAAAACCACTAGAACCATTCTTAGTGGCATTTGTGGAGAAGAGATGCTCTTTAATGTAAGAACATTTTAGAGACCTACTATACATTGTACTTGAAGTAAGAATTACACCTGTTACTCCTCATAACAACTCTGTACTCCAGTAACACTACTACCTACACCATCAGTTCTCTATTCCTGTGTAACAAATGCTTGCAAACACTAAGCATTTATTCTCACTCAGTTTCTGAGAGTCAGGAATCCAAGAGAAGCTTAGCATGGGGGTTCTGAGTGAGGGGCTTAGGAGACAAGTGTGAAAGTTTCCACTGGGGCTAGGGTCATCTGCAGGCATGACTGCTTCCTGCTCATGTACTCCAGTCATCAACTGGAAGTTGCAGCTCCCTGTCCTAGGGCCTTCTCCATATACTGCTCACACATGCAATTGTTTCACCCAGAGCAAAGGGTGAAAGAGAGACAAAGAGATCTCACTGTGAGAGTAGGAGCCACTTATATGGCAATCTCAGAACTGATAGCTCTCATTTTTACCGTATTCTGCTCACTAGAACCACGAACTAGATCTGGCCACATCTGAAAAATGAAAGTGCAGATGATTATTACAGTTGGTGCAGTTTTGACCTGGGACATACTTTGGAGTGTGTTCCTAAAGGGGACCTGTTCAGCTAATGGCTCATGGGTCTTGAAATGAAGGGACAATCTACACCTCATCTATGCTCTGTCATAACCAGTGTCTGAATGAGTCTGTGCTCAAGATACATGGTTTCAGAGAGGGTTGGGTGTGCCTGGCATAGTCTGGAACCGCCCGAAGGCTAAGGGTCACTGAGTGGGACAGGAAAAAGAAGAGCACAAGAGAAAGGTAAGGGCCCATTATTCTACCACATTGAGAATTTGGCAGTCAATAAAGAATGCTGAGGCAGGAAGATCATAAATTCCAGTACAGCTTAGGCTACATCACCCAATTCTATCTCAAAAAGGAAGGGAGGGCAAGACAAAGGGAGGAAAAATGCAATGAAGGGAAAGAAAAGGAGGAACTAGAAAAGAAAAAGAAGGGGTAAACCCAGGAAAGAAGGGAAGGAATTAAAAGAATCAATAATAGGGGAAAAGTATATGTTAGGATGTGTAAATAATCTTCAAGAATGAACCAACTATGATAAATGACAGCAACTAATTATGGAGAGTTTTAAAAGAGAAAGAAGTAGTAGGTGACAATAATTGAGAAAATGAAGTAGGGTTATGGAGGAACAGCTCCCTGAGATTCTTCTGTGAGTAAAATTACTGTTCTTGGGGGAGAAGGAGAGATTTTTTTTAACTAAGTCTTGCTATGTAGCCCAGGTTAGACTGGAACTCACTATACAGGCCAAGTTGGCCTCACTCCCTAAACCTCCTGCCTCTGCCTTCTGCATCTGTGTGAATATAGTTTTATTTGAGTGTCTCATTTTAATGCTGTTGCTGTTGCCAGTCCTGGGATCAGGACACAGGATGTGGGTGCTATCTCTGAGCTTTTTTCTTTTTTTTTTTTTTTCTTGTTTAAGGCTAGCCCTGTCCCACTTTGAAACTTGGGGCTACTTGTGGTTTTCTGGTGATTAATTGTCAAGAAGAGTCTCATGAACTTGCCTGTCAAGGCTGCCTTGAAACCCAGATCCTCAGATCTCAGTCTCTACAGTAGGTAAAATTATAGGTGTAAACCACCAGTGCCCAACCCATTATTTTTCTTACAAAGACCTGTCAAGTAGAATGAGCTGTAAGCCCATAAACTATGGGTTGTCCTCTGGGAAAGACTTAGTATTTTATGCTTGGCCAACAGAGCTATATAAAAACTGTCATCTATATATACCCACTTGCATGCTGTATTATATGATTTATCATTTATTTGATTTATCATTTATCAATGTCTACCATGGAGCAAAATCTTCAGCTAGACATTTTTGTGGTGGTGTTATTGGTCATAAGGCTTGAACTCATCCTGGGCGCTCTCCCTGCGCTCTTTGACTCAAGGCTAGCATTCTACCACTTTGAGCCACAGTGCCACTTCTGGTTGTCTGGTTGTTAATTGGAGGTAAGAGTCTCACAGACTTCCCTACCCAGGCTGGCTTTAAATCACAATCCGCAGATCTCAGCCTCTTAAGTAGCTAGGAATGCAGGCATTTTCTAGCACCCCTGGCTAGAAAATATTTATACCTATGCTAAAACTGCATGTTGGTGGCTCACATCTGTAATCCAACTACTCAGGAGGCTACAATTGATCTGAGAATTGCAGTTCAAAGCCAGTCTGTGTAGGAAAGTTTGTGAGAATCTTATCTCCAGTTTACAATCAAAATGTCTTCAGCAAACATGGTCCAGGTGGTAAAATGGTAAGAGTGTCAGCTTTGAGCAAAAAGGCCAAGGGAGAGAATGAGGCTCTGAGTTCAAGCCCCAATACTGGCACAAAATTCAAAAACAAAAGAGACAAGTGCCAGTGTCTTATGCCTATAATCCTAGCTACTCAGGAGTCTGAGATCTGAGGATCAATGTTAAGACAGTCCAGGCAAAAAAGTCTACAAGACTCTAGTGTACAATAAACTATTCAGAAAACGATGAAAGTGGCGCTGTGGCTCAAATGGTAGAGCCCTAGCCTTGGGAACAGAGTCTAGAGACAGTGGCCAGGACCTGAGTTCAAGCCACAGGACTGACAATAAAGAGGAAAAAGAAAAAGAAAGTTGAGCAAAATGAGTAATAAGGGGCTGGGAAGGTGGCTCAGTGATAGAGTGCTTGCATTGCATGCATGAGGCCCTGGGTTGGATTCCTCAGCACCGCATAAGCACAAAAAGCTGCAAGTAGCATTGTGACTTAAGTGGTAGAGTGCTAGCCTTAAGCTGAAGAGCTGAGGGACAGCGCTCAGCCCAAAGTTCAGGCCCCCTGACTGCCCCCCCAAAAAAAGAGTAATAATAGTAATTAATAGGTGTTAATATATACCACAGTAATCAATTATCAATGATCAAAATTGAAAGAAAAATATTCACTTGGTATGTATATTATTCTCTACATATGTGTGTATATTTATATACACATATATAAACTCACATATATGTAAGTTTACATCCTTGTATATAAGCAGTTAGGTTTTTCTATATGTACATGGATGTACTTAACTATAGACAATTGTTCTTGTGTAAATATATGCATATATGTAAACATATATACATATGTAAATATATGCATATACACATATACAAGCATCTTACTAGGAAAGAATCCTAACTGATCAAAGTCCCAGAATGTTTATTTACTAAAAGGTTTTGAGAGAAAAGAACTGACATATCGCCTTAAAAATAACTTGACTTGGGCTTGGAAGTTAGCTCAGTGGTAGGGTGCTTGCCTTGCATGCATGAGCCTCTGGGTTCAATTGTTCAGCACCACACAAGCAGAAAAAAGCTGAAAGTGGCACTGTAACTCAAGTGGTAGTGCACTAGACTTGAGCTGAAGAACTGAGGGACAGCACCCAGACTCAGTATTCAGCCCCCATGACTGATAAAAAAAAAGAAATAAAATAAAATAATTTGACTTTTTAAATCTGTCACCTCTTGCTGTGTTGTTGTCTAAGAGTGTAGGCACGCAGACTGCACACATGCTATGTTTGGTGGTGACCCCAGGACTTTTGCAGTTTGGATTGCTCAGGTTGTGGCTGGAGGCAGATAGCTCTGCTTCTCAGTTGTCACTTTTGTTGGCTTCATCAATTCAGAAGTGGTCAAGAACTTCAGTTCCTCATGTGAATTTCCTATTATTCTTGTTATTTTTTTATTGTGAAAATACTGTACGGAGGGTTTACAATTACATGGGCAAGGTAATGAGAACATTTCTTATCATTTCTTCATAGCATTGTTGCCTCCTCCTTTGTTTCCCCTTCCCATCCCTTCCATGTCTCACCCCCCTCCCTTCTGCCCCCGGGCAAAGTTGTAAAGTTCGTTTTTTTACCTAACCACTTGTGCATCTCATTGTTGCAATGGGTCCACTTGTATCCCTATTTGAACGATTTGTTTTTTTCCCATCCCCTCCACAAATTATACCAACATCAAATACAGTGAAAACAGAGGTTATACCATGGGAGAGGGAATACAAAGAAACTAAGAAATCATCTTATAAATATGTTAGAAACAATTGCAAGAAAGAACAAACATTTGAATCCTTATCTTGGGGTTTGTTTAGCCTAATATCAACTTATCTGACCTTTTCTGCTTGTCTCAGACATATACTAGTTATTGCATATAATGGAAATCATGGGACCTATGTTTCCTTGGGCTTGGCTTACTTCACTTAATTTAATTGTTTCCAAATCTTTCTATTTCCTAACAAATGGGGCAGTGTCATTCTTTCTGATGGAGGCATAGAATTGCATTGTGTATATATGCTACATTTTCTTGATCCATCTACTGAGGGACATCTTGCTTGGTTCCATATTTTTTGTTGTTGTTGTTGTTCCATATCTTTTCTATGGTAAATAATGCTGCAATAAACATAGTTGTGTGGTAGCTTTAGTATGGTCTTGTTTGGGATCATTTGGGTAAATGCCCAAAAGTGGATTGCTGGGTCATAGGGGAGCTCTATATGGAGTCTTTTGAGGAACGTCCATACTATTTTCCAAAGTAGTTGACCAAGTTTACATTCCCACCAACGTGCAGTAAGGTTCCCTTCTGTCCACATCCCCTCCAGCATCTGTTGTTATTAGAGTTCTTGGTTATAGCCATTCTAACTGGGTTGAGGTAGAATCTCAATGTTGTTTTGATTTGCATTTATTTTATGGCTAGAGAGATTGAGCATTTCTTCATGTGTCTATTGCCCATCTTTCTTTCCTCTTCAGAGAAGTTTCTCTGTAAGTCTTTACCCCACTTATTTATTGGGCAGCTGTTTGTTTGAGGATTTGTTGTTGGGGGATTTAATTTTTGAGCTCCAGGTATATTTTAGGTATAAGAACATTGTCGGTTGTACTAATGAGAATTTTTTGAGTGTGTGTCTGTGTGTCTGTGTATTTGTCTGTAGAATCCCAGCATGTTAGTTTGGGTTCAGATCCAGGAATGTCATGTTTAAATGAGGGAGGAAGAGGGTAAAATGTCTTTGCTTCCTTGTGGAGAAGGTTGTTGTGAAATGGCACTATGTGTGACAGAGGTGCTGGTTATTACTCTGTAATGACTAATGCTGATTGAAGGACTGCTTACCCTTTCCATCTTGACCACTTCAGCACCAGGCAGGCACATTTATTCTCTGTGAATGATGTGTTTTTCTGGTCTCTACAAGAGACTGCATTGCTATCCCCAGAGTGTTTTGTGAGACCATTGTAATGCAGACAGTTCTTTCAAGATTTCCACAAGCATCTGATCATTGCATAGCCCTGAAACAGTCTCAGAGAGAGAGAGGTAGCATGGTGCCTTATCTTCTTCTTTTGTTGTTGTTCTTGTTTTGTCAGTGGCAGGGGAGGATGTTGAACTCTGGGCCTGGGTTCTGTTCCTGAGCACCACAATTCCATTGCCAACTTCCATTTGGTCAAGTGGAGATAAGCATCTCCAGGACTTTCCTGCCCAGGCTGGTTTTGAACTGCGATCCTCAGATCTTAGTCTCCTGAGTAGCTGGGATGACAGGCGGGAGCCACTGTCTGACACCCAGCCTGGTATTCATTCTTTTTTTTTTTGAGACAGACTCTCACTACCTCTGCCTTGGCTGGTTCCGACCTGGAAGTACAGATACGTGGCAAAAGGCCCTGAAGTGGTCCTGAAGGTCGTAAATCGTATGACTGGGGTTAATTTGTACCTCTTCCCAACTAAGAATTAATGAGAGTTGGAAATAAAACAACAACAAAAAATAACCCAAAAGCTCTTCCCTAGCATTCTTATGTCCCATGTTTCTTTCTCTCTCCTTCTCCCCACCCCCTTCATGAATTCTTTTGTTCATCCACAGGAGGAACTAAATCAGGGCAGGAAACCATGACAGAATAAAGGGAAGTTCTATTGTGTCTCCCCTCGTATCCCCACCAAAGCACTGGCAGGCACGCAGCCCAGCAGCCCAGCTACCAAGGAAAAGATCTGAGAATTACGGTTCAAAGCCAGCCTGGGACAGAGAAATCCATGCAACTCTTATCTCTAGTAAACCAACAAAAAGCCAGAAGTTGTGGTATGGCTTGAATGGTGGAGCTGTGTCCTTGAGCCAAAAGAAACTGAGTGAAAGCTCAAAGCCCTGAGCTCAAGCCCCAGAACACAAGTGTGTATGTGTGCACAAGATTGAGTACCAAGCAGTAGGTTTTACATCGAAGAATATAGTACTGGGCCTAGAAATTAGCCAGGTGCCCATGGCTCACACCTGTCATCCCAGATACTTAGGAGGCTTAGATGTGAGGATTGCAGTTCAAAGCCAGCCTGGGCAGGAAAGTCCATGAGAGTCTCATCTCCAATGAACCACCAGAGAACCGGAAGTGGTGCTGTGGTTCAAGTGGTAGAGTGCCAGCCTTGAGCTGAAGAGCTCAGGGACAGCGCCCAGGCCCTGAGTTCAATCCCCATGACTGACCAAAGAAACAACAACAACAACAAAAAAAAAAACACTCGAGTCTCACTGGACACTCTGTGGGAAATGTGGGTGGAGATGGGAGGGAGAGAGCGAGGGAAGGGGGACCCTGTCCAGAAAGATGTCACTGTCACCCCTCTGCATGTCACCTTTATCATAACTAAAAATAAAATCCAAAAACAAAAAAACTAAAGTAACAGGAAAGCAAAGAACAACAACCACTAAAGTCTCATTGCAAAAGCCGAAACCTAGCGGCCAGAGTAGGTTAAAAGCAGATTGGGAGATGGCGCTGAAGCCAGTCAGAAAAATTGCAAGCGCTGGGCCTTTGGGTAGAATCAAAGGAAAGGGAGAAACAGCCGGGGGCAGGGGAGGGGGGTCCTCCCTCTCTCCCCCTCTGTCTCTTTCCTTTGCTCTTTCTCTCTTCCTCTGTCTCTCTCCTCTCCTCCCCACGTTTCTCTCTCTCTGCTTCCTGGCCACCATGATAAGAGATACTCTTCCTTTCGACATTCTACCCACTGCAGTTGATAGAAATCTCTGCAAGGAGTCAGGATAAGTCCTTCTTCCCCTGGAGTCATTCCCATCCAGCGTTCCATCAGAAAGACAAGTGCCCATGAATACAATGACTGGCTGTCCAGCGGAGTTTCTAGAAGGTGAGCAAGAGGCTGTGACCAGGGGATACCTAGGTGCCGCCCCAGCCACGGACTCTTTGGGAGGGGGGAGGTAAGGGTTGAAGCTGCTCCTCCCACCCAGACTTTCTGTCTTTTCCAAGTGTTAGCCGGACTCAGAGCTGCCTCGAATAAATGTGACACTTCCTCCTGTTCCTGGAGACTTCTCGAGAGGTGGAATATTGCTTTGAGAAGAACAAGACCAGCCCCACATCAGTCCACTCTGTATCCTGATGGATAGAATGAGGACACCCCATCCAGAGCTTTGTTAAACATCTTAGGAAGACTGGGCCTTGGTGTTCACACTTGTCATCCCCACTACTCAGGAGGCTGAGATCTGAGGATCATGGTTCAAAGCCAGCCTGGGGAAGCAAAGGCCATGAGACCTTATCTCCAGTGAGCCACCACCACACTGGATGTGAAGCTATGGATCAAGTGGAAGAGCGCCAGCCTTGAGTGAAAAAGCTCAGGGACAGCACCCAGGCCCTGAGTTCAAGCCACCGCAGAACTGACACCAAAAACAAAACAAAGGAGGAAGGACGCAGTACTTTGATGAGATCCAGCTTCGCCAAACCTCCACCCCTGGCCTCTACCCACCTCAGCTTCTGCTCTGGAATTTTGCTTCCTGGGATGTTGATCTCTGAACCTCCTTTTTACCACCCTGGCTCCTGACTTTAGCCCATCTCTAGACTCCAACTCTTCCTCCCCACCCCCAAACTCCAGGTGAGGCTCTTCTCTGTTTCCAGTGAATCTTCTGGGGAGGGGGGTGTTCTTTTTGGAGAGGAGGAACACCCATTTTGTCTTAGCTACTTCCCTTGAGTTGTGTTTTTTGGGGGAAGGGCAGAGCCTCTGGCTGGCTCTGCATAGATTTTTTGTTCTCTTTTACAGCCAGGGGCCAACTCATTCCTAGGAAGGGTGTAGCAGCAGGGGCTAACTTTGGAATCAGGACTTTCTGATGTATTACTTACTTACAAGGTTCAAAAATATAAATAAAATAAGGAAAAAATTAAAGAAGAAATTACATGGGCTAACCATCCACCAGCTAGATGTGTCTTACAATGCAGTGTTCCCAACCAAGGCTCTGGGGGAGGAAAAGGATTTGGGAAAGCAAATTAACAAGTTATTCAGGCTTGGAAACTCCCTCCTTCCTTTCCTCCCTCCCTCCCTCTCTCCCTCCCTTACCCTCCCTGCTACCATCCCCACTCTCCTCTTTCTCTTTCCCTCCCTCCCTCCCTCCCTCCCTCCCTCATTCCCTCATTCCCTCTCTCTCTCCCTTCCTTCCTTCCTTCCTTCCAACTTCCCTCCCTCCCTTCTATGACATTGAGACTTGAACTCAGGACCACATGCTCTGACTTGGGTTTTTGACTCAAGGCTGGCACTCTACCACTTGATCCACACCACTCCTTCCAGCTTTTTGGTGGTTCCTTGGAGACAAGAGTCTCATGGACTTTCCTGCCCTGCCTGGCTTTGAACCAGGATCCACAGCTCTCAGCTTCCTGGGTAGCTGGGATGATGGGCATGAGCTGCCGTGTGCCCGACTGTCCTGCTTGGTTTATAAAATACTTCCAGTGCCTTAGGTGGGGGCCAGCACCCCAATCCCAGTTCTCCTGTCCCCTCCTTCTCCTGATCCTTGCCCATCCCCTTCCATTCCCAGACCTGTCCAAACCCAGACCCAAGGAAAGGGTTAATGAGGCCTGCTGACCAACTGCCTTTCTCATTGGTTAGCATGCATACCAGTCACTCTGGGGTGGGGCCTTGGCTCCCAGTGGACTGCTAGCCTGGTCCTCAAGGGCTGCAGCAAAGCCTCCCCTCCCCCTCCCTGCCCCTCCCCCTCCTGCTCCCCTCCATGGTCCCAGTTAGTGATTCTTGTGTGGTCGGCTGTGGAAACTCTGTAGATTTTGACTCTGTGCAGAAAAGCTGAAGTTTGGGCAGATGAAAGCAGGGAGATGCAGTGGCACCAGCCTCTGTGCTTCCCGCTCCATTCCTTTCTTTGATTTTTTTCCCTTTTTTTATTTGTCAGTCCTGGGCCTTGAACTCAAGGCCTGGGCGCTGTCCCTGAGCCACAGAACCAGATTCATTGGAGATGAGAGTCTCACAGACTTTGCTGCCTGGGCTGGCCTTGAAATGCAATCCTCTAGATCTCAGCCTCCTGAGCAGCTGGGATGACAGGCGGGAGCCCCAGTGGGGGAGAGGGGGGTGGACACTGACCCCGGGGGTTGGGGGGCCACTCTAGGCAGGACTGGGGACAACTCTGCAAGCCCAGGGCTGAGCCACCTGGAAATCTTGGGGATTACAAGCCCCAGCTGGGGTCCTGGGAGGAGGCCCTGAGCTGGAGGGGTGGAGGCTGGTGGGGCGGAGATGGAGGCCAAGTACACTCCTTCCTCTTCCACTTCCTCCTCTCTTGCTTCCTGCTTCTCCTTCCTCCTAGCCCCTCCTCCTCCTTTTCCTTCCTCCTCCTCCCTCTTCCTTTCCTTCCTCCTCTACCCTCTCCTCCTCCTTCTCCCCCCTCCTCCTTTCCACCCCTCCCTTTCCTTCCACTTCTTCCTCTTTCTCCCCCTCCTTTTCCTCTAGCTCCTCCTTCTCCCTTCCCCCTCCTCCTCCCCTGTGGTGGGGGGAGGGGAGGGGCAGGGCTGGAGAGAGAAGAGGGGGCAGGGTCATTGCAAAAGAAAGCCCAAGGATCAGCAAGTCTGGCCACCATGATCAAATCCGCTCCCCCTCACCCCAACCTCAGTTCCCCCATCTGTAAAATGGGTGCAAAGGGGTCGCGGCCACAGAGAATCAGAAATAAAAAGGAATCGCAGCCACAGAGAATTAGAAGCAAAAAGGAATAAGAGAAAGACACACAGGAATCCCTTTCTCAGGGACAAAAGCACCCCTTCATCCTCCGCTGGGGTGGTGGATTGCAAAAGGCAAAGCTGGGGCCCTGGTTGGAGAGGGGAAGGGAGGTGCGCCCACCCTGTGGGGTTGCCATGGTGATGGCAGGGATGCAGGAAAGATGGAGATACTCCAGGCCAGCTGGTGGTGAGTTACTTTGAGGGAAAAACAACAAACTTGACAGGACTGCAAGCTGGCAGAAGGCAGAGACAGGGCCCTGGGGAGAGCAGGGGTCACCCCAATGAGGGACAGGATCAGAGGGCCCAGGATGGAGTCACAGAGCCTGGGATGGGGTCACCCCAGTAAGGGACTGGGTCCCAGGTGCTGGGCCCAGCCCTGCCTACCACAAAGTAAGGAAGAAACCAACTCTCCCAATCTCCATTTTCCATATCTCTAAAATGGGGTCGATCACCCAAATCCAGAGATTCAAGAGGAATGATGTCGATTAAGGTGGGAAATGTTAGCCAAGCACCCATGGCTCACATCTGTCCTCCCAGCTACCCCAGAGGCCGAAGCCAGCCCGAGCAAGAAAGTCCATGAGACTTCTATCTCCAATGAGCCGGCAAAAAGCCAGAAGTGGAGCTGTGGCTCAAGTGGTAGAGCGCCAGCCTGGAGCACAAAAGCTCAAACAGAGCCTACACCCCAAGTTCAAGCCCCAGGAGATACACACTCTCATGCACACTTGCGTGCACACACGCATATTACAAAAAGATGATGTGAAATTTTTAGTGTGTTTATCTGAAGCTCAGACTTAATCTTCTCAGGATCACTGTGATTTTCAGTTCACTGGGTCTTCACGTGGAGAGACTGTTCCACAAACTCAACAGAGGCCCTGGCAGGGTGCACGGCTGCCCAGGCCTACTGGTTAACGGAAAGAACTTCCTTAATAAGTTGCACAATGAGCAACAACCGGAACCGTGCCTGTAGCCAATTGAGCCTCAAAGTCACACCTAAGCAAACACGTTTCTGGTTGTCTGTTCAGAGACCTGTCCACTGCCCACTGCCCACGGATGGTACACAGAATGAAACAGTGTGGAACCCCTTTCCTCTCCCCCAGGGCATCTCTGAACCCCTAGAAACCTTCCTTCCCGGCCAAAGCCTGGGGAAGGTTGACCAGCTCCATGGCTCCTCCTGTCCCCCCACAGGCTCAGGTCTTGAGAAACCCTGCAATCTGGAAAATTCGTGTGTGTGTGTGCACGCTTGTGCACTGGTCCTGGGGCGTGCATGCCGGGGCTGGCTGGGCGTCGTCTCTGAGCATTTCACTCAAGGCTGGTGCTCTACCTCTTGAGCAGCAGCTCCACTTTTGAATTTTTTTTTCTTTTTGCTGGTTTGCTGGAGATAAGAGTCTCTGGAACTTTCCTGGCTTCGAAACGCGATGCTCCAGATCTCGCGATGCTCCAGATCTCAGCCTCCTGAGCTGCTGGGATGATGGGTGTGAGCCTTGGGCAGTGTGGCCTGGCTTCTAAACATGAGTGAACACTTTGGAGGGAGGGAAAGGACGCCGGCCTCCACCTGGCCTCTCCCCTGTCCGGGGCTGACCTGGACGTTGTCCACAGCTTCTAGGGTGGAGGGCGAGGGCAGAGGGCGGAGGGCAGGCTGCTGCTGTTTTGGGCCCACCTTGGCCTCAGGATGTGGTCAGAGTGGACTGGGGCCAACCTTGTGATCACACCTGGGACTGAGGCCCAGTGGGGCCTCCCAGGTGTGGTGGAGGCTGGGAGGGTCCCACTGGGGTGGTGTCCCACCCCCACAGTGTGTCTTTGTGGACCAAGGGTTGTTTGTGGGTGTGTGGTGAGGGTAGGGCCCCTCCACTCTCCTCTCCCCCTGAGGGGTGGGGAGGGAGGCAGCTGCAGGGCTGGGTGTGCAAGGTTGTGCAACAGTCAGACAAGGGTGTGTATGGGTGGTGAGAAAGGCTGGGGCTGTTCTCCAAGCCCCAGGGGCCTGTCGCACACACAGAACCCACAGAGCACCCCCTCCCCTCCACCAGCAGGCCAGCCCTCCCCCAGCCTGGAGGGCCCAGCCCCAGGGTTGCCCTCTCTCCTGACAAGGGCAGTCAGGGGTGGGTGCAGTGGTCTCCTGGCCTGGATCTTGACTGGGGGCCGGGCCTCCGTCTCTCCTCCTCCTCCCCTGGCCTCTGTGAGGCGAGGCTCCAGACCTGATCTTCCAGCCGGCTCTGCTGCTCCAGGAAATAGCTTGAGGCTCCAGCCTGCTTGGCCCTAGGCCCTACTTCTCCATTCGCACAGACAAATACAAACAATACAATGGAACACAAACATAAATAACCACCAGGAGAATCCAGTCCCTGTTTTCCCTCCCACCAACCCCACCCTAGGAGGGGTGGAGGGAGGGAGAGAGGGAGGGAGGGAAAGAGGGAGGGAAGAGGGCTGGGACACAAACCCACTCAACCTCTGGCTATTGTTCTCCAGCTCAGAAACCGACTCAAACTTCCCAGAACTGGATCTGGTGACTGTTGTGTTGGTTTCAACCTTTTGTGGTGAGGGCCTTTAGCGCCTCCCAGGGCCTGGCCCTCCCACCTGCTCCCACCCTCCCCACCCCGCCCCAGTTTACTGTTTATTTATTTATT
Source organism: Dipodomys merriami (assembly GCF_024711535.1). Classification (NCBI taxonomy): domain Eukaryota; kingdom Metazoa; phylum Chordata; class Mammalia; order Rodentia; family Heteromyidae; genus Dipodomys; species Dipodomys merriami. The sequence goes on along the minus strand of NW_027202450.1, from coordinate 50,478 downwards.
TATTTTGCCCCTCTTGGCCCAAGGCTCCCCCATCCCCCACCCTAGCCCCACCACACAGACCCTCCAATTCCTTCTTTCTTCTTTTAAATGGGCTTAGGTTGCAAACTTGGTGCTTTTGTTGTATTCACCATGGAGTTTGGTTTTGCTCAAAGGATATAGTACCCCAAAAGTCTTTATGGGGGGGCTTGAGGGGTTGATTAAGGAGCTTAAACTCAGCGCCTGGGCACAGTCACTGAGCTTTTGGGCTCAAGGCTGGCCCTCCACCATTTGATCCGTAGCTCCACTTCGGCTTTTTGGTGGTTTCCTAGAGATAATAGTTTTTACAGACTTTCCTGCCTGACCGGGCAGGAAAGTCCATGAGACTCTAATTTCCAGGGAACCACCAGAAAACTGAAAGTGGAACTGTGGCTCAAGTGGTAAAGCACCAGCCTTGAGTGAAAGAGCTCAGGGACAGCACCCAGGCCCTGAGTTCAAGACCCAGGACGGGCACAAAAACAGAATGGAGAAAAAGACCTGGAGGGGTTGAAGGGAGGGGGCTTACACTGCACATTTATTTCTCTTCTGCAACTGTACTTAGGAGCCCAGATACCTGTGGCTTCGCAGGATGGGGGTGGGGCCAGGGCAGGAACATTCCGATCTTTGGGCAGTGGGGCAGAGGCCAGACATGGTGGAAGATGGCCTGCTTCATCTCCAGATGAAGGGGAGGGGGAGGAGGAGGAGGAGGAGCAGGAGGAGGAAGAGGTAGTGGTGGAGGAGGTAGAGGAGGAGGGGGGAGGAGGAAGAGGGAGGAGGTGGAGGAGGAGGTGGAGGAGGAAGTAGAAGAGAATGAGAGGAGGAGAAGAGGATGAAGAAGAGGAAAGGAGATGGAGGAAAAAAGAGGAGAAGGAGGAGAGGAGGAAGAGGAGGGAAGGAGGAGATGGAGGTGAAGAGGAGGAAGAAGAGGAAGAGGAGATGGAGGAGGAGGAGGGGAAGAATGGAGGAAGAGGAGGGGGTAAGTGGAGGTGGTGGAGGAGGAGGGGAGGAGGAGGAGAGGAGGAGGAGAGGAAGGAAGGAGGGGAGGAAGGGGAGGAGGAGGGGAGGAGGAGGACTATTTCAGGATGAGTGTTTTCACTTTGAGGTCTGCTGTCAGCGGAGTGGAGCTGGCATGGCTGGCCACCTGTGGCCCTGAGGCCTCTCGGCTCCCTCTGCTGGCCGGTCCATGAGAGACAAGGCTCCCAGCCTCTGAGTACTTGGATTATTTCCCACCCATCGTTGCCCAAAGGCCCCGAGGTGAGGTTGGGTTGCTAGGGTCTGGGCCCAGGAACAGGCGTGGGGTTAAACTATCGCTGAAACTAGGAGAGGTTCGCCCTAAAGATCAGCACCCTGAAGATCAGCACCGAGAAGAAAGCAACAACCAAGAACTGTGGTTTCTGCTCTGTGAACCAACAAACAAAATCCAGAGTGAGCTTGCTCGCTTAAACATTGAATTTCCAAGAAGCCTTAAGGAAGCCCTGGGGGAGGGGTGTGGCAGTGGATCCCCAAATCTACTTTCATAGGAGGTGAGTCCTGTCACTGCTGGGGCTCAGAGATTCCAGATTCTGCTGGTCCTCAGTGGCTCACGCCAGTCATTCCAGCTACTCAGGAGGCTGAGATCTGAGGATTGCGGTTCAAAGCCAGCCCAGGCAGGAAAGTCTGTGAGACACTGATCTCCAGTGAACCACCAGAAAACTGGAAGTGGCACTGTGGCTCAAGTGGTAGAGTGTCAGCCTTGAATGAAAGAGCTCAGGGACAGTGCCCAGGCCCTGAGTTCAACCTCCCCCCCAACAAAAGGTCCTTTCTTCTTGGCTAAATGGTGATTGTGGTTGTGTTAACCACCTCTTGGCACTATACCTGGCAAAAATAACAAGTAAGCAGGGAGTATTTGTTGGGCAGACCAGTGAAACTGAAATCCCAGTTCTCTGGCTCCACTGCAGATTCCTCCAGACCACGTGACCATGGCATGGTCTCCCCTTCCTCTCCCGCGCCACCGCCCCCTGCACCCCCCCACTCCTCACCATGATTAGATCTGGGTCCTCATTTGTCTGCCCGCAGGGTGGAGTACATCCTTGTGTTTTATCCCCTAAAACAACGATCACTTAATTCTCTTTTCTCAGCAGTAGTCTTTGAAATAAGCCTGCACCCTGTTTCTGAATTCCTTTATGTGTGTGTGCACATGTATGCATGCACATGTGCATGTACCCATGCACACACATATTGGTGCTATCCTTGGGGATTAAACTCAGGGCCTGATGCTGTCCCTGTGCTCTGTCTGCTCAAGGCAGCCGAGTGCTCTACCATTTGGGCCACAACTCCACTTTTGGTTTGTGTGTTTGCTTAATTTGAGATGGTAATTTCACAGACTTTCCTGCCCAGGGCTGGCTTCCAACAGCCCATGCTCAGATCTTGGTCCCCTGACTAGCTGGGATTACAGGCACCATTCACAGGTGCCTGGGCCCTGATTCTGAATTCAGTTCTGGCCAACCTTCGCTGATGTTTTCCTGCCTCCTCCCGCTGCCCAGAGACAGCTTTTTTTTTTTTTTATTGTAAAAATACTGCACAGAGGGGTTACATGGGCAAGATAATGAGTACATTTCTTATCAAGAATTGTAACCTCCTCCTTTGTTTCCCTTCCCATCCCTTCCCATCCTCCCTCCGCCCCCCCCCATCCAATCCTCCCCTCTTCCCCCTCCCCCCCACCAAAGTTGTAAAGTTCGTTTTCGACATAACGACTTGTACATCTCATTGTTGCAATGGGTCCACCTGTTTCCCTATTTAAATGATTTGTTTTTCCCCTTCCCCTCCACAAATTATACCGACATCAAATACAGTGAAAGCAGGGGTTATACTGTGGGGGAGGGACATACAAAGCAACAAAGAAATCATCTTATAAATGTGTTAGAAACAATTGCATAAAAGAAAAAAAATTGAATACATATCTTAGGGTTCATTTCCCTAACATCACCTTATCTGACCTTTTCTGCTTGACTCAGACATATACTAGATATTGCAAATAAGGGAAACCATGTGACCTATGTTTCTTTGGGCCTGGTTTATTTCACTTGATATAATTTTTTCCAAGTATTTCCATTTCCTAACAAATGGGGCAATGTCATTCTTTCTGATGGAGGCATAGGGGCTGGGAAGGTGGCTCAGTGGTAGATCGCTTGCCTGATGGAGGCATAGAATTGCACTGTGTATATATACCACATTTTCTTGATCCATTCATCTACTGAGGGGCATCTGGGTTGGTTCCATATCTTAGCTATAGTAAATAGTGCTGCAATAAACATAGTCGTGCTGGTAGCTTTAGTGTGGTTTTGTTTGTGAACATTTGGGTAAATGCCCAAAAATGGGATTGCTGGGTCATAGGGAATCTCTATGTGGAGTCTTTTGAGGAACCTCCATACTGCTTTCCAAACTGGTTGAACAAGTTTACACTCCCACCAACAATGCAGTAAGGTTCCATTCTGTCCACATGCCCTCCAGCATCTGTTGTTGTTAGAGTTCTTGATTTTAGCCATTCTAACTGGGGAGAGGTGGTATCTCAATGTTGTTTTGATTTGCATTTCTGTTATGGCTAGGGAGGTTGAGCATTTCTTCATGTGTCTATTGGCCATCCTTCTTTCTTCTTTGGAGAAGTTTCTCTTCAAGTCTTTTGCCCACTTATTTATTGGGCAGTTGTTTCTTTGAGGATTTGTTGTTGGGGGATTTAATTTTTTGAGTTCCAAGTATATTTTAGATATGAGACCTTTGTCCATTGTATGGCTAGTGAAGATCTTCTCCCAAGCCTTAGGCTTTCTATTGATCTTGCTAGCTATGTCCTTTGCCATGCAGAAGCCCAGAGACAGCTTTGTAGAGACAAAGGCTTAAAAGTTCTAGACAGACAGGCACCAGTGGCTCACACCTGAAATACCAGCTCCTCTCAAGGCTGAGATCTGATGATTGCGGTTTGAAGGCAGCCCAGGGCAGGAAAGTCCTTTAGGCTCTGATTTATAATTAACTTTCAAAAAAGAAAAAGAAAAGCTGGGAGTGCAGTTGTGGCTCAAGTGGTGGAGCGCCAGCCTTGTGTGAAAAAGCTCAGGGACAGCGTCTAGGCCCTGAGTTCAAGTCCCAGTCCCAGGACTGGCACACACACACACACACACACACACACACACACACACACACACACACACAGGAAACCCCACAGTCTCTGCCACCATAGCACAGCAGTAACCAAAGGGAATGATTCTTCCTAGAAACAACCCAGGCCTGGGGGGGGGCTTCCCTCTCTCTCCCCTCCTCTTCGTCCCTCCCTCTCCCTCCCCTCCTTCTATCTGCCCCTTCCTCTCCCCTCACCCCATCAGGCCTAGAGGGCCCTGGGGCTGTGATGTAATGCTGAGAATAGGGAGTCACCCAAAATCGAGAGGAGTGAGTCCTCTCTCCTCCTCCAAGAGCCCTGCTTTTTTCTTCCCTCTCCCCCTTCCCCTGCCTATTCTCCTCCCTCCTGGTCCTCCCCCCTCCCCCCACAGCTAGGATGCTGTGATTGACTGTGGGAAGGATGGGGTGGGAAGCTTCCAGAAGGAATGTAGACAAGGGAGGCTGGGACAAACTCTGCTAACCGTTTCCTGCTACCACCAAGTGCCCAAGTGCTTCCTGCTTGCTCACTAGCCTCAATTCTACTATTCAGAGATGCCTGACCTGACCCTCCATGACCCTTGACCTCCTAGGCCTGGTGATCTGTCTCCACTCCCAGCCCCACGGCTGCAGGGATTCCTGCCTGGCCGCATTCCTCTGAACCTGTTTGTCCAGTCAGATCACCCCAGTCAAAGTTGGTTTAACTCCTTCAATGGTAGGAGGAGCCTGCTCATGCCTGTCACCCCAGCTACTCAGGAGGCTGAGATCTGAGGATCCTGCTTCAAAGCCAGTCCAGGCAGGGAAGCCTGTGAGACTCTTACCACAAAAGAACCAGCAAAAAGCTGGAAGTGGCACTGTGGCTCAAGTGGTAGAGCACTCGCCTTGAGCTGAATTGCTGAGGGACAGCGCCCAGGCCCTGAGTTCAAGCCCCATGACCTATCAAAATAATAAAATAAAAAAAAACTGTTGACTGTGAGTGGACTCATGTCTGCCCAAAAACTTGCGGCCTCAAATGCACTTAACACGGTGAGGCAACTGAATCACAGAGGGAGGCAGAATAAAGGAAGAACAGGAAAACCATTCCAACAAAGCAGATCAACTCCAGTGGAGAGAGGGGAGGGACGCCATGGGGGCCTGGTACAGGGGGCCTGGGATGGATAGCCTGGGACCTGGGTAGGGAGGGAGCTGGGACAGGGTGTCTGGTGCAGTGGCGCTGAGCTGGTCCAGGCCTAAACGGGGTGGAGGCTGGGATATGGGGGGTCCCAGGGAGATGGAAAGCCTCGGGGATCAGGGTATGGGACTGGGGGACCAGCGCCTGGGAACAGCTTTCACCTTCCTCCACCAAGGACACAGGATGACTCCAGTCAGACCCAGGAAAGGTCCTCTGGTGCCTGGACACCTCTGTGCACCGAACCCCACATCCAAGATTCCTGGACACCTCTGCACCCCACATACAAGGCCCCTGGACACCTCTGCACCTAACCCCATATCCAAGGCGCCCAAGACCCACCCGCAGCCGCCTGGGGCTCTGAACCCAAGAACTGGGCGATTGCTTCCTATCTTTAGACAAACCAGCTTCAAGCGAAGTGTGTCCTCCTCCTGTCTGTCCTACTGTCCATCCTCCTTCTGCCGGTCCTCCTCCTGTCAGTCCTCCTGTCCGTCCTTCTCCTGTTCATCCTCATGTTGGTACTCCTATTGGTCCTGCTGTCGGTCCTTCTCCTATCAGTCCTCCTCCTGTTCATCCTCCTGTTGGTCCTCCTACTGTCGGTCCTGCTGTTGGTCCTCCTCCTGCTGGTCCTCCTTTTGGTCCTCCCCACACAGAAGCACTGCTGTCTCCACTTAAAGCAGTCTTCTGGCCATCTCCACCCTGCCAGCATGGGGTCTTCTGTTCCTGTCTGTGCACAGGGCCTGCGGTTACATCCAGGGCCTGGTGAGGTGCAGCAAGGTCCCTGGCCCTCATTTGTTGGAGGGCTGGGATGAATCCTTCGCTGGAATTTACTGGAAAATGCCAGGAAGTGCATCTAGCTATGGTTTAGGAGAGCCAGGGACAGGCCTGGCTGTAAGCTGGCTGGCGAGTGATCAGCCTGGCCTCACATCAGCTTGGTTGAATTTGGGTGGGCGATTGATGGGCCTGAGTGCACATCGGCTGGCAATTGATCGGCCTGGCTGCATATTGGCCAGCGATTGATCAGCCTCAGTGCACATCAGCCAGTGATTGATCGGCCTGGGTGCATATTGGCCAGCTATTGATCAGCCTGGTCTCACATCAGCCGGCAATTGATCAGCCTGGTCACCCTTTTTCACCGGTTTTGAAGGAAGCCGATGGGATGGACAGGGCAGGACCCAGGAAGGAGCTGGATGTCTGCACAGAAAGCAGGCGGGGGTCTCTCCTGCGCATGAGAACACGAGTTCGCAGCCTGCAGAGAGCATGCAGCAAATGGACCCTGGTGTAGACAATGGAGGGTCTGCACTGCCAACCCAGCTGGGGCAGGAAGGCAAGGATGGCTCGACCCCGAACCAAGGCCCGCACCGTGGAGTGCTGCGGCTGTGCGCATGCGTGCCCACAGCCCGGGGAAGTGAGGCAGGATGGAAAAACGCATGCGTGCCTGCGGCCTGGGCAGTGAGGCAGGAATGCGCATGTGTGTCGTCGGCCAGGTGGAGAGACAGGAGGGGAATGCGCATGCGTGCCCATGGCCAGGGCTGTGCTTGTTCATCTGAATCAAGAGGCAGGAAAGGAACACACATGTGTGGCCTGGGAAGGCAGAGTTAAGAAAAACCCTTATACCTAAAATCAGTTCCCAAAGGAAGCAAAGGGTATACACCATGTCTGTCCTTACACGTCTGAGATACAGTGTGTGTGAAAAGAAAATGCACTTCTTTGAAGATAGCAGGAAAGAGGGGGGCAGGGGGAGGTCTGAGTGGAACATACTGGGGCTTCTTTCTTTCTTTTTGTCAATACTGGGGTATGAACTCAGGGCCTGGTTGCTGTCCCTGATCTCTTTCATTCAAGGCTGGAGTGAACAGCTCCACTTCCAGTTTTCTGGGTTCACTGGAGATTAGAGTCTCACAGACTTTCCTGCCCAGGCTGGCTTTGAACTCTGATCCTCAGATCTCAGCCTTTTGAATCACTGGGATGACAGGTGTGAGCACTGTCTGGCTCGTTGGCCATTTTTGAGGTAGACTCTCACTTTATGTCCAGGCCAGCAGGGACTGTGATCCTCCTGTCATCCTGTCTCCCTCTGCTCACTGCCCCCAGCCATGCACTTCCCCCTAGCTGGAACAGCACACACCACCAAGCCCCCCCCCATAAGGTTAAGATGGTGTCTTGAGACCCTGTTCTCTTCCCTGGGCTGGCCTTGAAACATAACTTTCTCCAATCTTTGTCTCCCAAGTAGCTAGGATTATAGGCTTGAGCCACCACATCTACTCCAGCTCCTTTTGATGTTTTTTGAGACATGGTTTCACTACAGAGCCTGGGTTGTCTTTAAAACTACAACTTGAAAGCCTGAGATGTGGGTTGAGTGTGAGAACAACCTCCTCGCAAGTGGGAGGCCCTGCGTTCAGATCTGAGCGTAGAGAATCCCGAAGAAGAAAGGAAGGAGGAATGGAAGGGGGTTCAAGAGAGACACAGAAAGACAGAGAGAACATATTGAACTGGAGGCATTGGCTCAAGTGGCAGAAATCACCAAAACCACCTTCATGGAAATATAGAATTTCTTGACAATAATTTAGCTTCTGCACTTGACATCATTATTTAGGACTTGTTATGCTTTAAAAAGTTATTTCAAAGCTGGGTGCCAGTGGCTCACGCCTGTCATCCCAGTTTCTCAGGAGCCTGAGATCTGAAGATCGAGGTTCAAAGCCAGCCCAGGCTGGAAAGTCTATGAGACTCTGATCTCCAATGAACCACCAGAAAACCGGAAGTGGAGCTGTGTCTTAAGTGGTAGAGCACCAGCCTTGAGCTGAAGAGCTGAGGGACAGCACCCAGTCCCAGAGTTCAAAACCCAGGAGCAGCACACACACACACACACACACACACAAACACACACGTGTGCACGCACGCACACACATACACACATGCAGAGTTACCTCCATTTAGGAAGTTCATTGTGTCAGTGGTAGTGGTGAAAACTTTGAGGAAAGTATCCATCAGTGGTGCTTTAGCTTAACCATGCTGCCCCCTGCTGGGCACTCCAGAGCACTGTGGATTCTAAAGCCCTGAGATGATAAGGTTCTTGGGGTGCAGATCCCGATAGCTGTGGGGCGCATGCTTGCTGACTGCACCTAAGAAGTACCCCCCACCATCCTGTGACTCCTCAGCCCAGGCTTTGCCACCCACCCTCGCTGGCAGTTGATGGGTTGAAGTTTTTCTCATGTTCCTCCCTAGCTCTTGGGAGTCACTAGTCCCATTCCAAAAACGTTCCTTTTTTAAAAATTATTATTTTTATTTTTTGTGAACATACTGTACAGAGGGGTTACAATTACATGGGCAAGATAATGAGTACATTTCTTATCAAGCATTGCAGCCTCCTCCTTTGTTTACCCTTCACATCCCTTCCCAGCCTCCCTCCCCCCCCCCCCGCTCCCCCACCCAATCCCCCCCCACACACACCAGAGTTGGAAAGTTCATCCAAAAACTTTTCTTTATAGTATGTCTGAGTGCCTTCGATGGGATCCCAGGGATTAAAGTTAAACATTAGAGCCCAGTGTCCCTGGTTCGTACCTGTCATCCCTGCCACTCAGGAGGCTGAGATCTGAGGATCACAGTTCAAAGGCAGCCTGGGCAGGAAAGTGCATGAAACTCTTATCTCCAGTGAACCACCAGAAAACTGGAAGTGGTGGTGTGGCTCAAGTGGTAGAGTGCCAGCCTTGAGTGAAAGAGCTCAGGGAAAACACCCAGTCCCAGAGTTTAAGACCCAGGAGCAACACACCCACACCCACACCCACACCCACACCCACACCCACCCACCCACCCACACACACACACACACACACACACACACACACACACACTTAAACCTTAGGACACAGAAAGGGTTTAGGGAGAGGTAAGGTAGTGATTTGGTATATAACTTATGTATGTATATATGTATGTATGTGCTTATTTATTTAGTTGATCATGGACTTGAACTCAGGGCCTGGGGGTTGTCCCTGAGCTCTTTTACTCAAGGCTGGTACTCTACTACTTGAACCACAGCTCCAAGTCTGGTTTTCTGGTGGTTCATTGGAGATAAGAGTCCTGCCCTAGGCTGGCTTTGAACCTTGACCCTCAGATCTCAGCCTCCTGAGTAGCTAGGATGATGAGCATGTGCCTGGCAGGCATTATAATTTTCTTCTTTTTTTTTTGGGGGGTCCGGTTGTGGGGCCTGAACTCTGGGCCTGGGTGCTGACCCTCAGCTCTTCCGCTCAAGGCTAGCAGTCTACCACTTGAGCCACAGCGCCACTTCCGGCTTTTTTCTTTTTGCTTATGTGGTGCTGAGGAATCAAACCCAGGGCCTCAGGCATGCAAGGTAAGCGCTCTACCTCTGAGCCACCTTCCCAGCCCGAGGCATTATAACTTTCAAGGCCTCATGTTGAGGGGTAGAGCACAGCTAGAGGTGGGGTGTATAGCAGATCACTCTCCTCCACAGGCCCATGGCTTTTCAGGGCCCATATTTGGTCACTTTGGGGTTATACAGAACATTCTCTGTGCTTTACCATCTCTGCGTTTCCACACTATTTATCTATCTCTTTTCATGGGTCTGACTTCCAACCCAGACTGAAACTCAGAGGTTAGGAACTGAGTCTCCATTGTGTGTGTCAGTCCTGGGGCATGAACTCAGGACCTGGGCACTGTCCCTGAGCTTCTTTGGCTCAGTGCTAGTGCTCTACCACTTGAGCCACAGCACCACTTCCAGCTTTTTTGTAATTTATTGGAGACAAGGGTCTTACGGGCTTTCCTGCCTGGGCTGGCTTTGAACCATGATCCTCAGATCTCAGCCTCCTGAGTAGCTGGGATGACAGGTGTGATCCATGGTACCCGGCTCAAGAGCTCGGTTTTCTAATCTCTGTATCCCCAAGACCTGGCAGTGTTGAGTGCAGGGGCGGCCTTCCCTGAGAGAGGCCTTTAGGTTAGAATTTGTTCACAGTGAGCTTCCGCTCTTTCTTCTCCATGGTGAGGAGCCTTAACTCAGGACAGCACTGTGGGCATTTGGTGGCTGCTGCTGAGGTGCGGATGACATCTCATTTCCATGGCAACAGGCCTATATACTGACAGTGTTCCTTGGAGGGTGGGGGTGGGGGGATATATATATAGATATAGATAGATAGATAGATAGATAGATAGATAGATAGATAGATAGATAGATAGATAGATAGATAGATGCTTCCTCCCACACTGGAAGAACATCTGTTGTATTTTGGCATTTCTAGTCACCTATTTGCCCCCTCTAAATGTATTTATTCTGAGTTGTCTGTGTACTGTGGTCTGGGGTGGGGAGATGAAATGGATTCAGACAGGAAGAGAAGCAGAGATCAGGTAAAAAATAAATAGGGCTGGGAAGGTGACTCAGTGGTAGAGTGCTTACCTTGCATGCATGAGGCCCTGCGTTTGATTCCTTAGCACCACATAAGCTGAAAAAGCCAGTAGTTCTGTGGCTCAAGTGGTAGAGCACTAGGCTTGAGCTAAAGAGCTGAGGGACAGTGTCCAGGCCGAGTTCAAGCCCCATGACTGACAATAAATAAATAAATTCAATAAATAAATTATTAAATAAAAAATTAAACAGAAAGGACACCAGGCACTGGTGGCTCATGTCTGTCACCCTACTACCAGGAAGCTGAGATCTGAGGATGGAGGTTCAAAGCCAGTCCAGGCAGCAAAGTCCACGAGATGCTTATCTCCAGTGAGCCAGCAAAACCTGGAAGTGGAGCTGTGGCTCAGGTGGTAGAGTACCAGCCTTGAGTGAAAAAAGAAGCTCAGGGTGAGCATTCAGGTGCTCAGGTCAAGCCCTAGGACTGAGGAGAAAAAAAAATCAAATAGAAGATAATTAATAAGGAAAAATGAAGGTCCCCCTAAGAAAAAGGTGTCAGATGAAATTCAGAGGTACAGACAGCCATAGTCTAATACAAGGGAGGGGGGGAAGTGGGGGAAAGGACAGGAAGGATGAGAGGGAGAAGGAGGGAGGGAGGAAGGGAAGGAAAGTGAGGGAGCAAAGAGAAGAAGAGGAGGAAGAGGAGGGAGGGATGGAAGGAGGAAGAAAAGGAAGAGATATATAGAGGTAGATGAGAGATGGATGGGTGGATGGATAGGAGCAGAATGGAGAGAGCGAAGGGAGGGAGGGATTTTTCTTGTAGGTGACCAGGTAGAGGATGCAGCCCTGGGGAGTTGTGTTAGCAGCACTGGTGCCTCTTCCTGGCCGCCATGTTCCCAGAGCTGGCGTGGTGGCCGCACAGACATGGGAAGGCCTGCGGAGGTGGGCCCACCGGCTCACCGTAGACATAACCACAGTTTGTTGTTCTTGTGAGCTAAGAAGAATAAGATTATTAGGAAATAACATGAATTACATGAATAATATGAATATGAATTATTGGAAAAGTTCAACTGAACACTTGCAGTCCATTGACTTAAAAAAATTTTATTGTGGGGCCAGGAAGGTGGCTCAGTGGTAGAGTGCTCGCCTAGCATGCATGAGGCCCTGGGTTCAATTCCTCAAGACCATATACACAGAAAAAGCTGGAGGTGGTGCTGTGGTTCACGTGTTAGAGTGCCAGTTTTGAGCAGAAGCAGCAATCCTGAGTTCAGGCCCCAGGACTGGAAACAAAACAAAACATCCAAAAATTTACTGATGATGTGACATGCAGAGGGGTGACAGTGACATCATTCAGGTCATGAGCGCATTTCTTTGTGGATCATGTCCCCCCTTCTCTCACTCTCTCCCCCAGCTTTTCCCTCCTGTCCCCACTCACAAGTGATAGAGTTCATTCTCCACATGGTGTCCAGTGAGGTCCACGGCTGCCTTGATTCCCCTTCTGTCCCCCTATTTCTATGCCTCCCTCACCCGAAGACAGAGAAACCCACACAGGAGACCAGAGATAAGCAAGCAAAAGTGAAGAAAAATCCTCTTTCCATTTCTACTCTTTTTTTTTTTTAAGTAAATGACATGCAGCTCACCAAGGTGAATAACGTGTCAAAGACACACGGAGAGCACACACCGAAGTTCAGCCAGGGAATAATGTGGGCACATCTGGACTCAGACACCATTCTCTTGCATGCATGTATGTGTGTGCATGTGCACGCATGGGTGGGCACACATCCATGCGCAATGGGCACACATGCACATTGCACACACATGCACATATGTGCATGCACAATGCACGCACACGCACACACACATGTACAGGCGGGTATTCCTGGCAGGACCGGGGTTTGGAGCCAGCCTCCGGCTTGCTCTGCAGGCACTCCACTGCCCACGCCCTCAACCCACCCTGCCTGAGTTAAGGTGTTCATTTGGTCATCAGCAAGCCGGTCACACCAAGCTGCCCCCGGTGGGTACCTTCCCGCCTGTGGCCACGAGGGGTCACCCGAGGGTCGAGACAACTCCAGGGTGGATTCCCAGAGCATGGCCAGGTGGGATTCGATCAGAAGCTCCAGGCCCCTCGTCTGCCTTCGGTGGGTGGGGCGGGAGTCGGGGGGTGGGGGCCCTCAGGGTGTGGGTCGTGCACAGGTGGCATTGATCCCCTGGCTGTGGAGGCCTAGCTGCCTCACACAGATACAGACACACAGACATAGACAGACACACACACACATGCCCAGGCATCTCTGCCCCCCCAGGCCCGGGCCCATGTTTGAAATGCAGACTGTCATGTGAGGAGGCCCGTGTGCAGTTTGTGTGCACTGCCCCTCTGCCCACGGGCACTGAGGGGCCGGCGGGTGGGCGGGGCTGGGTCCAGGAAAGACCCCCCAGAGATGGCAGTAGAAGCAAGGGGGTCTCCCTGTGTCCTTATCCCCATCGGTCCATCTACCCATCCATCATCCATTCACCCATCCATCCACCTACCATCCACCACCCATCCATCCACCCGCCATCCATCCACCCATCCATCCATCCATCCACCCACCCATCTATCCATCCATCCACCCATCTGTCTATCCACCCATCCATCCATCCATCCATCCATCTACCCCATCCATCATCCACCCATCCATCCATCTTCCATACATCCACCATCCATTTATCTATCTACTCATCTGTCCATCCATATGTATGTAGCTGTCATTTATCATTTATCCACTTTCAATCATGTATCATCTATCCATCTATCTCTTATCAATCATCTACAATTTATCCAGTCTATCAATCATATTATCTACTTCCCTCCTTCCCTCTCTCCCTTCTTCCTTTCTTTTCTTCCCTTCCTCCCTCCCTTCTGTTCTCTCCAGCTCTCACCCATCTCTTGTCTGTGTCTGTCTGTCTGTCTGTCACCTGTGGAGTTGGTTCTTGTGACTACAGAGTTTGGCAGCTGGGATCCTGCCAGTGGCAGTGGGGTCGGTGGTTGTGGTGGGTGTTGTGTCTGGAGGCTGGGGGGTGGTCTGCTGCCCCCTGCTGGCCTCCCTGCCTCGGTGGATCCGGTTCTCCTCCCAGCTGTAGTGACTTGCAACCCCTGTGTGGCATGATGCTGTGGCTGCACTGGGCTGTGAATGAAGAACTCATCTTCTGTGAAAGTGCTTCCCACATGGACTCTGGGCATGACCAGGCCCCTTGACACTGACATACCAGCAGAGCTGGGCGTGTGCACAGCAAACCCTCCGTCTCCCTGCCCAGAAAGCCATGAGTGGCCACGTGGTTCTGAATAAATCTGTGACACGCTTGCACTTGAGTATTGTAAAAGTCAAGAATTCGGCCCTGTGTCCCTTCTGGAGGCCTTGGACAGGGAAGGCAATGAAGAAAGTACACATGATGTGAAATACGGAAGCATCAAGTATTGTTTATTACCAGTACTGGAATTTGAACCAAGAACCCTGTGTTTGCTAGGCAGACGCCCCACAAACTTGAGCCCCACTTCCCATCTCCTTTCACAACAGTGTTGTGAAAGCCCCACACCTCCACTCCTAGCCAGCCTCAGGCCTCCTTCTTCCTCACTCAAGACTTCTGTCTGGCTGAGATTATAGATGTTAACCACCATACTTGTATTCTCTGTAATTTTTTGTTTTTTGGGCCCAGGATGGCTTTGAACTATAATCTTCCCAACTGCCCAGAACCGGATTTGTTTGGACGTCTTCGTGTTACGGAGCAATGGAGATTCAAGAGGATGACGTGAGTGTCCTTAGGAGGAGGCAGGGGGCACAGTGCTCGTGTGGGGTGTGTGGGGCCTTACACGAATCTCGGTTCATGCAAGAAGTGGCCAGGGTGAAGGCAAGCAGATGGCGGAAGCTCAGAGCAGGCCTTCGGGAAGGAAGTGGCGCTGTGGCTCAAGGGGTAGAGCACCAGCCTTTGGCCGAAAGAGCTCAGGGACAGCGCCTAGGCCCCAAGTTCAAGCCCCAGGACTGGCACAGAAAAAGAAAAAAAGGAAAATTAAAAAAGAAATAACGAAGCTAAATCACAGCAAAGACGTGCCACGAGGCATAACAACATCTGCCTCGTGTTATTTCTGTCACGGAAGCCATAAGGAAGCTTTGAAATTTCCTTTTGCTCCCTTTTCCTTTATTTTTTCCTTTTCCTTAAACAAACAAGGCACCTGCCTCCCCACAGCCAGCGCCACCTGCCCCGCGCTCAGCTCTGCAGAGGACATGGTCGGAGAAGTGAAGGAAGGCACACGTGGTGTGGGGTTGGTGGCTGCCCTCTCTACATTAGCAGTGTTTTGGGGATCACTCGGGTGATCCAAGTCAGATCGGTCTACCTGGGCTGGCTTTGAACCTCAGTCCTCAGATCTCAACCTCCTGAGTAGCTGGGATGACAGGTGTGAGCCACAGCAACCCACTTCCTCCCTCTCTCTCTCTCTCTCTCTCTCTCTCTCTCTCTCTCTCTCTCTCTCTCTCTCTCTCTCTCTCCCTCCCTCCCTCTTTTCCTTGGGCTTGAACTCTGGGCACTGTCCCTGAGCTCCTTTTTTGCCCAAGGCTGACGTTCTACCACTTGAGTCACAGCAAACACGCCTAGTTTTTTTTTGGCGTAGTTTACTGAAGATCAGAATCTCTCAGACTTTCCTGCCCGGGGATGGCTTTGAACCTCGATCATTGGATCTCAGCCTCCTGAGTAGCTGGGATGGCAGGCGTGAGCCACTGCGCCCCGCCTGCTTCATCTTGTTTTGGATGCAGAATCCAGGCACTGTTGGCTGGTGGTGCATCTAAGCGAACCCTGGCTAGGTTTCTCCCTCCCTGCATTTTCTCCTTCACCTCTGTGCCAGTCCCTGGGATCTGGAATTATCCTGCCACAGAACCTCTTCATCTGTTCCTCAGTCATCTGCCTCCCCAGCCTGCCTTCAGTGCCCATTCCCTGGCTCTGCTCCACTGGAGTTTGTGGTGATATCATCTTCCTCCTCCTCCAGCTTTGGGCCCCACCACACCCCAAGCACTGAACTCCTGGATGCTGAGCTCTGCCACGAACCCTTCCTTCATCCTCCAGCCTCTGCCGACTTCATTTGATTCTTGCCACACCGTTGGTAATTCTCTATCTGAAATCGCTTCCAGTCTCGCAGATCTTTGCAAAGATCCTTCTGGAATAACATGTGGTTAAATGGCCACTTCATTTTGGTTTCATTTCTCCACTTGGCTTAACAACAACAACAACAAAGGCCAGTCCTAGGGGCTCACGCCTGTCATCCCAACCACTCAGGAGGCTGAGATCTGAGGATTGCGGTTCAAAGCCAGCCTGGGCAGCAAAGTCATGAGACTCTCATCTCCAATGGACAACCAGAAAACTGGAAATGGAGCTGTGGCTCAAGTGGTAGAGCACCCAGGTCCTGAGTTCAAGCCCCAAGATAGGTATACTGTACACACACACACACACACACACACACACACACACACACACACAGATGAGATTTCAGCCCTCATGGAGTGGCAGTGTCTGCTCCTGCCAGTTAACACCATCGTTTTCCCTTTTGTCTCGGATGATGGTGTTTTGCACATGGCACCATTAGACCAGGGGTGAGCTGGAATTGTCCTCTCACCGGCCAGCCCCGGCACCTTGCAGTGGATGTTCTATGGACTCCTTCCTGTGTGTTCTGGTGCCTTCTTGAACAACTCCTTGAAAGACCTCCCACGGTATTTGTCAGCTCCGGTCAACCACCTCTGCAGGCCAGGTCAGCCAGTGGACCAAACCTTTCTCCTCCAAGGAGAGAGAAGTAAAACGTCAGAACACTACATATTGCTCACAGGGTGGGAATATTAAAAAAAAAATTAGGTTATCATAGACTGTCCTTGGAAAATTCTGTAGCCCCAATTCTGACCTGAGCCAAACCATCGGGAAAAAACACTTCTCTACACGATCTTCCTCCCTGGACATGGCCCGTATCATACATACCGTATCATACACAATATATAGTATATATTACATATACTGTGTACTATTTAATATAAGTTATTTAAGTATAACACATGTATAATGTATAGTATGTATATATTATATAATATATAAACAGTATATTTAAATAACATTTAGACTATAACATATTTAAATATATATATATATTTAAATTATATATTATTTAAATATGTATATATTTAAATATATTATATTTACTATATTAAATATAATCATATATATGCATATATACATATATGTGTATATATATAGACCTATATCTATATAGATATCTATATTTATGTCTATATCTAATATCTACAGATCTAGATCTATCTATCTATCCATCTATCTATCTTTCTATCTATCTATCTATCTATCTATCTATCTATCTATCTATCTATCTATCTATCTATCTATCTTCTGTTTATCTATCTATCTATCTACAAGTCTTTGCTCACTTGGGCTTGAATCTTTGTATCCTCTGGAAGGTTCTGGAGCTTTCCAGATGTCTGAGGAGAGGCTGATGTGGGATTGGCCCCATGTGTGGATGGAGTTGGGGTGTGGAGAAGTGCAGTGGCCCCTGGTCCCACAGCAGCACACACCGGGGTCTTCTGCCTGGGAATAGCCCCTGGGTGGATGGGGATGCATGTGCATGTGCACACACACAAACACACACACACACACACACACACACACACACACACACACACACACACACGGCTCCTCAGAGAGCGTTCTCCAGTTCCTGGTAGACTTTAGGAAGGCGTCCATTGGTCTCCACGTGTAGAATGTTGTTTGACTTAAAAGCGTGTGTTCTCCTTTGCATCTCTCCCGCTGTCCTCCAACCAACCAGGTGTAAGGCAGGGCACTCAGAGCAGTCAGCTGCCTGCACACGGGCCCTGGTTAAAGCCCAGCAAACTCACCATCAGGAGAATGGAGGCAAGGCAGCCTCGCCATGGCTGTGAAGCTTGTTTGTATAGTGCATGTCAAAAATGACCTGGAGGATGAGGTCTTAAATGCAAAAGCTTTATGGGTGCTTGGGGGCAAAATAACAATAAGAATAACAATAACAATAGCACAAATATAATAATACTAATAACAACAACAATAATAATTATAATAAATGAAATAACACTCCCCCAAATGAGACCGTGAGATGTTCAAATGCTACTTATATCTTTTGCTTTATGCACTCTCCAAATGTAATTTGAGAAAATATGCCATTATTCTCTTTTTTTAAATCTTTGGTTGGTTGTGGGTCTTGAACTCAAGACCCCGGATGCTGTCCCTGAGCTTTTCTGCTCAGGGATGGAGCTCTACCACTTGAGCCACAACTCTGCTTTTGGCTTTTTGAGTGGTTCATTGGAGGGATAAGAATCTCACAGACTTTTCCTGCCTGGTCTGGCTTCTAGCCATGATCCTCAGCTCTCAGCCTCCTGAGTCGCTGGGATGACAGGCGGGAGCCACCAGCGCCTGGCTGTATACCATAATTATTTAGAAGCTACTAGAATAAAAAATGCAAGGAAAGGAATTGACTATTCTAGAAATCTCAGGTTGAGGAAAAGTGCACGCTAGGGAAGTGCTGTACACACAGCTCCTTGGGCGTTTGAAACAGGCCTTTCTGGATACCTCCGGCTGTCCTTGAACTTGATATTCCCCCGGCATGCTGGGACTACAGAGGTGTACCATGACACTTGGCAAACAACATCTGTATTTAACAACCTAGTCGTCAGCCTGAGCTCTAACTAGGGCTGTTTTCTCTAGTGAAGCCGCTCTTAACTCCCTCCTTCCCTTCCTCTACTACCACCACCATCACGTGTGAGAGCCATGTTCTTCAGTAAGACAAGAATTGTGTCCTCCTAAAAAGAGTCCTTTGTTGGGGCTGCTACCATCATCACCGCAAATGGTACATATACGTCACAAAGTTCCTAGAGAGAGAGATTGGGTCACGCAGCCCATGAATGGACACAGAATTTAAGTGTCCGGCTGCCAGCCTTCAAAAAAGCCAAGTGAGGGCATTCGAGGCTCTGGGTTCAAATCCTGATACTCACTCTCGTACACACACACACACACACACACACACACACACTAACACACACACAACTTAGAGAAGAACATAGGTTGAAGATGACCTCATATGTGACAATGATTCATTTTCTTTGCAGATTTCCATGCGCATCTATAGACTAGCAGTAGCAAAAGCAAACAAAACAACAAAACAGAACTATGGTGGCCCTCTCAAATTGAAAAAATGAAAAACAAAGCCAAATTAAGCCCATGGTTCTGTCAGCTTCAGGCCTCCCACCAGGCAGAGAAAGTCGTTAAATAACACGAGGAGAATGCTCTAGAACCAATATACACACTGTGCCGAACAATCCGGTACTTGAGACATTGAAATGATAATTGTCCATTTGGTGACAATCATACAGATTAAGGTTAATTTCTGTGATTCTCAGCCACTCAGGAGGCTGAGATGTGAGGATCGTGATTGGAAGCCAGCCTTGTCAGGAAAATTGATAAGGCTCTCATCTCCAGTGAACCACCAAAAAGCTGGAAGTAGAGCTGTGGCCCAAACGATAGAGCACCAGCCTTGAGCACAAATTGCTCAGGGACAGTGCCCAGGCCTTGTGATTAAGTCCTAGGCTTGACACACACGTGTATTTTTGTTGGTCATGGTACTTGGACTCAGGGCCTGGGCGCTGTCCCTGAGCTCTTCAGCTCAAGACTAGCGCTCTACCAGTTGAGCCACAGTGCCACTTCTGGTTTTCTTGTGGGTTATTGAAGATAAGAGTCTCAAGGACTTTCGTGCCCTGGCTGGCTTTGAACTGCGATCCTCCCTCCTCCCCCCACCCAATTATACCCCCCTCCCCCCCCACACCGACATTGTAAAGTTGGTTTTGACATGACATTTTGTACTTCTCATTGTTGCAACAGGTCCACCTGAATCCTTAAACGACTTGTTTGTCCCCATCTCCTCCACATGTTATACTGACATCAAATATAGTGAAAGTGGGGGTTACACTGTGGGGGAGGAACATACAAAGCAACAAAGAAATAATCTTATAAATGCGTTAGAAACACATGCATGAAAGAAACGAAAACATTAAAATACATATTTAAGGGTTCATTTTCCTAACATCACATTATCTGACCTTTTCTGCTTGACTCATACCTATACTAGATATTGCAAATAAGGGAAACCATAGGACCTATGCTTCTTTGGGCCTGGCTTACTTCCTTCCCTCCTCCCTGTCTTCCTTCCTTCTTCCCTCCTTTCCTTCCTTCTTCCCTCCTCCCTATCTTCTTTTCTTCCTCCCTCCCTCCTCCGTCTTCCTTCCCTCCTTCTATCTTCCTTTTCCTTCCCTCCCCCTTCCTTCTCTCCCTCCCTCCATCTTTCCTTCCTTCTTCCCTCCTCCCTGTATTCCTTTCTTCCCTCCCTTCTTCCTTCCTTCCGCCTTCCCTTTTTTCTTCACTCCTCCCTGTATTCCTTCCTTCCCCCTTCTTCCTTCCTTCCTCCCTCCCTTCTTCCTTCCCTTCCTTCTTTCCTCCTGTCTTCCCTCCTGTCTTTTCTTTCCTCCCCCCGTCTTCCTTCTTCCTTCCTCCCTATCTTCCTTTCCTCCTCCCTGTCTGCCTGCTTGCCTTCCTTCCTTCCTTCCTTCCTTCCCTCCCTCCATTGTTGTGTCCCCTGGGATGAGGAGCTAAGGTACAGAGAACTGGCACACAGACTGGGCTGAGCTGTGTAAGCCTTGGGGTTGGTTTGTGGGAGATTCTTAGGAAAGTCTGGGGGTTGGGGTGGGGCTGGGACTGCTGATGACAGGGCATGGCTGGGGGGCAGACCAGAGGGCTGGTGATGAGAGTTTTGAGGTTCACCTTTGGTGCTGACAACAGGTGGGGTAGTGCGTGGTACAGTATCTGCCCCAGAAGCATTTTCCTTGTGCCAGAGGTTGGTTATCATGTGTGTGTGTGTGTGTGTGTGTGTGTGTGTGTGTGTGTGTGTGTGTGTGTGTGCATATGGTGTTTTCTTTTTCCAGTGCTGGAGTTTGAACCTGGGGCTTCATGCTTATTAGGCAAGTGCAGTACCACTGAGCTATAGCCCAGGTACTGTTATATGTATATGATGTTGTTGACCTTTTATTTTTGATGCCAGTCCTGGGACTTGAACTCAGGGCCTGGGTGCTGTCCCTCAGCTCTTCAGCTCAAGGTTGGCACTCTACCCCTTGAGCCACAGCCCCACTTCTGCTTTTCTCATGGTTTATTGGAGATAAGAGTCTCACAGACTTTCCTGCCCAGGCTGGCTTTGAACTATGATCCTCAGATCTCAGCCTTCTGAATCTCTGGGATGTCAGGCAGATGCCTGGCTACTTCCTTGCTTTTTAAGTTCCCGATTAAGAAGACAGATGTCAGCATCTGCTTCCCACCTAGGCAGAGCCGAAGACTGATCATTAGGGAAATTTAAACTTCATTAATTACCCCATGTTCATAAGAGGCTCGGAGAGAACAGGAGTGCTGCTTAAGTAAATATGTTCTCCTCCCCAGGTGACGGCTCCCCTGCCATTCAGACACAGGCATCAGGGTTGGCTTTTTTGCCATTTAATTTTAATTTTAGTGGGTTGGGCCATTAAAAAACATTTGGGTTACCGAGCATTTGATCAGCTTCTTCCAGCAGGTTCTCTCGCAGAAACTGCTCTGTGCAATTTTGAAGCTACAAGCGATGTCTAAATCTAAAGTGGTTTATTTTATGTTACGTGTTTATTTTTACTTTAAAAAATTGTTATTATAAAGGTGATGTACAGAGGGATTACAGTTCTATAAGTCAGATAAAAAGTACATTTCTTTTTGGACAATGTTTATCTTGTGTGTGTGTGTGTGTGTGTGTGTGTGTGTGTGTGTGTGTGTGTGTGTGTGTGTGTGTGTGCTGGTCATGGGGCTTGAACTCAGGGCCTGGGTGCTGTTCCTGAGCCTTTGGATTTAAGGCTAATGCTCTACCACTTGAGCCACAGAGCCACTTGTGGCATTTTTGGTGGTTCACTGGAGGTAAGAATCTCATGGACTTTCCTGCCCAGGCTGGCTTTGAACTGAGATCCTCATATCTCAGCTTCCTGAGTAGCTAGAATGACAGGCGTGAGCCACTGGCGCCTGGCTCTAAGTTTGCTTATTTATTTTTTATTAGCACAGAGCATTCCATCTGTGAATAGCTGCAGCCGCCATCTTCTGGTTCCTTTACCCGGGAGTCCATGAATGCTTAAAGATTTTTCTTGTCAATTGTAGCCCAGGTTTAAGGGGACAGAGAAATGTCAGTTGATAAGTGAATGTTTCATGCTGAATTGTCCCATGTCAAGATTTCTTGACCTCCCATTACCCCACCCCTCACCTCCCAATCTCCGAGACGCTGAATAAAAATTGTGGTTATGTGTGTTGCTGTTTGATTGTCTCTTGCTTTAAAATTTAAATATTTTCCTTAAAATTTAAATACTTTGTTCATTCTGAGTCTCAAAAAGTGATTTCAAGCCAAGCACCAGTGGCTCACGCCTGTCATCCCAGCTACTCAGGAGGCTGAGATCTGAGGATTGTGGTTCAAAGCCAGCTCGGGCAGGAAAGTCCATGAGACTCTTATCTCCAATGAACCACCAGAAAATCGGAAGTGGAGCTGTGGCTCATGTGGTAGAGTGTCAGTCTTGAGTGAAAGGCTCAGGGACAGTGCCCAGGCCCTGAGGTCCAGCCCCAGGACTAATAAAAAATAAAAAAATAAATCTCACAGTTTTATTTCCTCTCCTTTTTCCTCCCCTCTCCTTGATAACTCAGGCTTCTCATTTGTGAGTAAGCTGAAATACAAATTCCTAAAGACTCCCTTAAAAAAACTGTCTTCCTCAAAACCTCTCCTTTGCAAGTTGTTATAACTGATTGTGACCGTCTGTTTGCACGGCTCTCACTATTTTTCCTTTTCACAAATCTGACCACCTTAGAAGCTGAGATCATTCTTGAGTTATTTTGGTCCATCAGTTGCCTGGTGAAATTTAAAAAAAAA
The DNA here is from genome assembly GCF_024711535.1 of Dipodomys merriami. Lineage (NCBI taxonomy): Eukaryota > Metazoa > Chordata > Mammalia > Rodentia > Heteromyidae > Dipodomys > Dipodomys merriami. The sequence goes on along the minus strand of NW_027202450.1, from coordinate 27,819 downwards.
ACCCACATACAACCCAGTAAACACTCAATAAAGACTGTATAAATAAGTAAGTCTTCCCCTTGGAGATCTTTCATGGACCTTTCTCTCTTCCTCATTTGGTACCTTAATTATGTCAATTACTGTAAGTGTTCCGTTCCTGATTGCTGCAAGAATTCAACCCATTTACCCTCGAAGAATGGTTCTTATGAGAAGCAAGCAAGCCGGACATCAATGTCAGGAAAAGGACATCATATCACCACATATCTGATGCATCTGGGTCCAGGATTTCTTCGTTCTGTCACAGCAGGGGTCATGTTTTCCCTGAGGGGGTCACTGCCATGACTCTCAGGGGCTTTAAACATTGCTTGTGGTCCAGTCCCACACACACAGAAGAGTCATGAGGTCAGACTTCACTGATAAACCTTACATGACTTCCCCAAACCAAAGACAGCCAGCCTTCCATATTCACCTGGGCCACATCTATGGGTCCAACCAATGGTAGACAGAAAATCTCTGCATCACCGGCCACCAGTGACTCATGCCTGTAATCCCAGCTATGCAAGGAGGCTCATGGTTCCAGGCCAGCTTTTGCAAAAAGTTAGTGAGACTGCCTGCCCCACCCCCCACCTCAATAGAAAGAGCATGGTGGCACATGTCTATAATCTCAGCTATATGGGAGGTGTAGGTAGGAGGATCAAGGTTTGAGGCAGGCCCAGGCAAAAGCATGATGCCCTTTCTGGAAAAAAAATAGAACCTAAGGAAAAAAGTATTTGAGCTTATGTTTCAAATGGTAGTGCTTCTGCCTTGGAAGAATGAGGCTCTAGATTCAAATCTTGGTGCGAGCCCCAGAAAAATCTTTTGGTGTTCTATTTCTCTCCAATCCTCTTTCCCACATCAGCCTCTAACTGGCTCCCTGTACCCCAAGTCGTCCCATCCCACATTGCATTGCAGACCGCAAGTGAGCTGTGCATTTCCACTGTTGAACTACGGTTTCCTCAAGCACGATTGTCATCAGAAAGCTAGCACTGGAAATAGGGCTGATTCTCATTTTTTGGACTTTTTTTTTTGTCCTTGCACCCCCCCCCCACCATGGTTTTAATTCACTCGGTTCGCAGCCGGGAAGCTTAGCCCAGCAGTACGGAGCTGGTGCCACTGCCTTGCTCATATGTCATATGAGCATCAGTGGCTCATGCCTGTCTTCCCAGCTACTCAAGAGGCTGAGATCTAAGGATCACTGCCCAGGAGAACTCAGTGGACAGTTCCCATGCAGGAAAGAAACATAAAGATGAGGGTGAGCAGAACCTCCATTTTGCTGAGTTTAGAAGCTTTGTCCCTCAAGGAAGAGGAAGAGAACAGTTGAATGAATGAACCTGCCAATTACCAATGAATGAATGAATGACCAGCAACTACTAACCAACTAACCAATCACCAATGAATGAATGAATGAGCCATCAAGTACTAACTAACCAACTAAACAATCACCAGTGAGTGAATGAATGAACTATCAACTACTAACCAGCCAACCAACCAAACAATCACTAATGAATGAGCCATCAACTACTAAGCAACCAACTGACTAGATAAACATCCAACCAGCTAACCAATAACCAATGAAAGAATAAACATCCAACTAACCAACCATCAACAAATAAATGAGCATCAACTACTAACCAACCAACTGACCAGCCAAAACTAACCCAAAAAACATCCAACCAACTAACCAATAACCAATGAAAGAATAAACATCCAACTACCAACCAACCAACAACAAATGAATGAGCCATGAACTACTAACCAACCAGCCAACTAGCTAAAACTAACCAAAAACATCTAACCATCAAGCTACTTACCCACTGCCAACAAATGAGTGAATAAACCAATTACTAACCAGCTAACCAACTCACCAAACATCCAATCACCAACAAACCAATCACCAATGAATGCGTGAATGAATGAACCAACTGCCAACCAACCAATGAATTAACCAGCCAAAAAGCCAACCATCAACCAACCAAGCAGGCAGGCAAACACTGAATAAGCCAGCCAGTCCACGGCTGCCCACTCCAGTCCACGCAGCTCTCTGTGGTCCGGGATCTGCAAGGGCCACCTGGAAGCCTGGAGCATGGAAGCCAGGCTGCCCAGATGGTGTGGGAGGTAGGGGAGGCAGTGGGGAGGAAGGAGTAGGGAGCAGACAGTTGGGACAGGAGCAAAGAAGTAGCAGAGAAGCTTACTGAACCACACCCAGGCATGCTCCTGTGGCTGCTCCTGGTGTCTTGTCTGTGTCATGTGTGATCCAGGTAGAGCCCTGTGGTTCTGACTCTGCCTGCCCGTGGCTGGGTGAGATCTCCATCCAGGCCTTGGGCTGTGAAGTGGGGTAACATGACAACAGATGAAGCAGGTCCTCCGGGTTCTCAGTCCTGGGTCTCCACTTGAGGTTTCATGAGGCACCAACCATGCACGCAGAATGCTAAGGCCCAGCCACCGGTGGCTTTCTCTTATCCAGCTACCTCTACGGGTGGCATTCTCTGGCTATAGCTAACCAGAACAGAGTGAAGCAACAGGAAATATATATCATATGAGCGTCAGTGGCTCATGTCTGTCTTCCCAGCTACTCAAGAGGGTGAGATCTGAGGATCACAGTTTGAGGCTAGCCCAGGTTGGGAAAGTCCATGAGACTCTTAGCTCCACTGGACTGCAAAATGCTGGATGCAGGGTTGTGGTTCAAGTGGTAGAGCGCCAGCCTTGAGCATAAAACAAAAAGCCAAGGGACAGTGTCCCAGGCCCTGAGTTTTATTTCTTCCAAGGTGGCTGTGAACCTGGCACATTTCCACTGTTTCAAAACCATTTCCTCTTTGCACTGACCACACAGAGGAGGCAGCTCGTCCAATTGCTTGTGCCATGGGCGAAATAAAAGACCCTGGCTTGCTTTGGCTTTTAAGCACATTTTCTTTTGCACATGCTTTCTTGTCCCTCCCAAATGGAGCCATCCAATTACTCTCCTCTTTGGTCTTTTAATTTCACATTTTTTTTCCTTTTTCTTTTTTGTATACTTGGAGACTGCACTGAATTCGCAAGCAAAGCACCCAAAGAGCATTTAGATGAAAAGAAATGTATTTTACCTTGTAGCCACGTCACCTGGACTAGCCCTTGTGTTAAACCAAGTGAAGAAAACAAGGTTCTTATCACTATTATTATTATTACTTGCTCATTGTGGGGCTTGAACTCAGGGCCTGGACACTGTCCCTAAGCTTTTTTTTTTCCCCTCAAGGCTAGCACCCTAGCATATTAAGTCACAGTCTTTTGGGCAGCTAACTGGAGATGAGAATCTCACAGACTTTCCTTGCCAGGTCTGGCTTTGGACTGTGATCCTCAGATCTCAGCTTCCTGAGTAGCTGGGATGACAGGCATGAGCTACCAAGCACCAGCCACCTTCAACTTTTCTTGAGACTCCTCCCCTCCAACACCACAGTCCCCTCTTCTGCAGTTTCCTCGCTTAAACCTGGGGTGCTGGCCATTCCTTGTAGGCCTTTCATCCCCTGCCTCACCATTCCACCAGAACATGCGAGTGGGTACAACCTCCCTCCCCAAATCTGGGAGACATGAGTCTCAGCTTCGCCTGCTCTGAGAATAATGATGAGGCCTTTGCTGAATTCTGAAGGTCATGGCCGGGTGGGAAGGTGGAGTTGCAGTCTCTTTCCTGTGCCATCTGTTCCCCGTGGATCTCGATGCTTCTAGGTACAGCATGTCTGAAATCCCCCATCATCTTTTCCAAGTGGGTGCTGGGCCTTGCTGGTGCGTTGGGGTCTGGGTTGGCCACAGTCGTGGTTGACACTGAGCGCTTGTGGTGCCTTGTGTGACTGGGTGATTTGTGTGTGTGTGTGTGTGTGTGTGTGTGTGATTTTTTGGAGAAGGCATGGCATGGGGTGTTAGAACAAGTGGGGGAGGGGAAGAGAGAATGCTGGACATCTTTTCTGAGCAGAGACACAACGAGGAGGGGAGTGGTTTCCTAGGAGATGGAGCTCTTCTTTATTTAAAGTTTTCCCAAAGAAAGATTTCTGTGCTGGCTTCTGTTCAGTTACTAGATGAGGGGGAGACAGCCTGGGAGGCCCCACTCAGCTCTGCTCTCCGTCAGGAGCCATTGTGGGTCAGCTGAGTCCCCCCCCCACCCCACCCCTTGTCCTCCCTGCTTCCCTTTCCTACAGCGATCCTACCGAAGGCAGTGGGGCTTGGCTTCCCAGGACTGAGAATCAGTACCTTGTTGGAGAGGGAGGAGGACTCTGTTTGCCTGAGTGCTTGTGATAAGTGTCTCGGCCAGTGGAAGGTGATAGGAGTCAAAACATGGGTGAAAGCACACGACGGCTACCACCCTGCCCCAGGCCCCTGATTTCAGCATCTTCCTCAGCTCAAGGGGCGACCAGTCTTCCTCAAGGTTGAGCGAGGTTGATGCGGACAGCACTGGGATATTGCACAGTGCTGGCTTGGGCTCCTGGTGTGGATCTGGGGAGATCTGAGGGCCTGATGCTGAGATCTGAGGATCAGGGTTCAAAGCCTGCCTGAGCAGGAAAGTCCGTGAGACTTTACTGCCAATGAGCCACCAGAAAACCAGAAGTGGCACTGTGGCTCAAGTGGTAGAGTGCCAGCCTTGAGCTGAAGAGCTCAGGGACAGTGCCTAGGCCCTGAGTTCAAGATCTATGACTGGCACACACACACACACACACACACTCACAGAGTGGAATGGCTCAAGTCTCTAGAGCTCTAAGTTCACACAGGAGTGTAGGGTCGGAACACGTCTTGTCACTTGGTCCCACAAGCATGTCAATACTGTAAGACAGCTATTCTCTCTGTTTTTTTGGTGGTCATGGGTCTTGAACTCAGGGCCTGGGCACTATCTCTGAGCTCTTTTGCTCAAAGCAGGCCCTCTACCAACTTAAGCCACAGTGCAACTTCTGGTTTTTTGGTAGTTTATTGGAGTCAAGACTCTTATGGACTTTCCTGCCCTGGCTGGCTTTGAACTGTGATCCTCAGATTTCAGCCTCCTGAGTAGCTGGGATGACAGGCGCCTGGCTTGTAGAATTCTTGCAAGGGCAGTGAAGAGCCGGGCAGCTGGCAGGGTCTGATCAGCACAGCCAATGACACCCGCAGCGATCACCCATCTTTGCTCCCATCCTCAACCAATCAGTCGCTGTAGGCCTATTTAATTAAATCTACCAGTTGATCTGATCACAGGAAGGTTTCCTTTCTTATGGACATAGACACTTTAACCACTGGGAAGATATGCCCTACATTTAACATGATGAATTGCCATTTTGATTCATATTAAGTCTCTGGTGAATCTGTGTAGTGTAGGTCAGCTCTCCTGGATTCCTCCCACTCCACAGGGATCCAAAAACTCAATTAGTTGTCTTCATTAGTTACTATCTCTTCTTCTCATTAACTAATGGCATGGGTCTCTTTCTGGGCCACCCAACATGTTATTTAACATTATTCTGTCTCAGATTCATACAAGGCTTCAAAAGGTAGACAGGAGCTGTGGACAGGAACCGTGGACAGGAGCTGTGGACAGAATACATAGCTCAGCTACTCTCAGGGTTGATTCCAAATCGTTCTATGTTGATACAAGTGTCAAAAAGGCAGATGGGCAGGGGCAGAGGGAAGATACCTGCAGTTTCGGTTATCCGTTTTCTATTGTTGCTTTAAGAAATCATCACAGCCTATTGCTGGTGGCTCCCGCCTGTCATCCTAGCTACTCTGGAGGCTCAGATCTGTGGATCAAGGTTTGAGGCCAGCCTGAGCCAGGGAAGATCATGAGACTCTTATCTGCAAGGAACCACCAAATTAAATAAATAAATAAGGGCAGATAGAGAGTTGTGGCTCAAGTGGTAGAGCGCCAGCCTTGGGCAGAAGAGCTCAGGGAAGTGCCCAGGCCCTGAGTTCAAGCCCCACAATCGACAAAGAAAAAAAAGAAAAAAGATCATACACTGGGCCTCACTCTGAGTCTGGGAAGAACATTACCATTTCATGAGATCCTGATGGTCTCCTGGGGTCAGGGGTCAAAATCATCACAAAAGCTGCCCATGTGTCCTCAGAGATTCACAGTGAACTTCCTCAGGCCAAACGAAGTATCTAGTCTTGGGTGCTGTTTAACTTGGTTTCTCAAATTTGATATTTTAACATTTTGGGGTGAGTGTGTGTGTGTGTGTGTGTGTGTGTGTGTGTGTGTGTGTGTGTGTGTGTGTGTGTGTGAGTGAGTGCCAATCCTCTGTCTTGAACTCAGGGTCTGGGCACCGTTCTCCACTTTTGTGCTCAAGGCTGGTGCTCTATCACTTGAGCCACAGCTCCACTTCTGGCCTTTTGAAGGTTCATTGGAGATAAGGACTTTCCTGCTGAGCTTCTCACCACGATCCTCCAATCTCAGCCTCTTGAGTGGCTGGGATGAAGATACAGACTACGGGGCAGTTCTTGTTCTCACTGGGCCAGCCTGGACTGAAGAAGAGCACAGGTTAGCAAATCCATCCCTGGGGCCGGCCCGGACCACCTTGCTGTCCATCGTGTCCCCTGTGGGTTTTCTTCATGTTCTCCATGCTGGTGTACTGAGGCTGCCAGCTGTCCCCAGCTGTTCCTAGCTCTAGGCCCCCTTTCTGGGCGCAGGGCTTGGACGTGTTTGTCGAGGGCATGTGTCCTTGCTTTCTTGGCTGGTGACTTTTCTGACACAATAGCTTGGGCACACCCTGCTGCCTTCCATTCTCTGCAAACATTCCAGCAGAAGGCCTCCACAAAGGCGGCTCAGCACCTGGCCAGTCTCAGACAGCAGGACTTAACTGGGCCTTTTCAGGATCGACATGAGCTGGCCCCACCCTCAGAGACAAGAGGACAGGGGACAGACAGACCCCCCCCCAGCCCTGTGAAGGACAAGCAGCCCTTTACTAGTGGGTTCCATCAGCCCAGGGAAGGATTCTAAGAGGCCTTGTCTTGCCTTGCATTGGGGCTTATTGGCTGGTTTGTGGCTGTTTGAACTGCACTGCATCAGGGAACATCCTAGTACTTGAGACACAAAAGCCACAGGCCTTGAATGACCACAGGAGGGCCACTAAATTGTGCTCCACATCTTGGCACAATTGAACAGTGCTTAGTTAGGTCAAAACTTTGTCTATCATTCTCACAAAGACCCAAGTGGATTTCCCATGTCTGTCTTTTTTTTCCCTTCCTTCCTTTTCTCTCTCTCTGTTCCCTCTCACCCCTTTCTCTTTGATGCCAGTCCTGGGGCTTGAACTCAGGGCCTGGGTGCTGTCCTTGAAGTTCTTTGGTTCAAGGCTGGTGCTCTATCACTTGAGCCACACCTCCAGTTCCAACTTTTCTTGGTGGTTCATTGGAGATCAGAGTTTCACGGACTTTCCTGCCTGAGCTGGCTTCCAACCACGATCCTCAGATCTCAGTGTCCTGAGTAGCTAGGATGACAGGTGTGAGCCACCAGCATCTGGCACTATTCAGAGCTATTTTTATTTAATGCAACAAATTAGGCAAGTTAGGTGAAATAGTTAATATTCCAGAAGGATACAAATTCTCAAAAAAAAATTCCCAAGAAGAAATAGAAGTCTAAATAGGTCTGAAATATATAGAGGTTGAATTAGTAATTAAAAATCTTCCTACAGTGCCACCCCAGTGCCAGCTGGTGTCAATAGCAAATTTTACCAGGCCTTCAGAAAATTTCAATAACACCATGCTAAATAAACATGTTCAGGAGGAAGGATGGGCTACGTTCAGCTTGACAGTGCTAGTGCAGACTCAAACCCAGATAAAGGGGGCACAGGACAAGGAGCCAAGGAAAATCTCTTCCCAGGAGTGTAGCAGCATCCTCTAAAACCAAAAACGTTCCAGAAAGTGAAATGAAAACCACAATGAAAAAAATCTCTAAAGACACACAGAAATATCCACTGTCAGAAAGCCCCACATTCTTATACACTGGGAAAATTAAAATTTTTAATTTTTTTGTGCTTGTACAGGGAATTGAACTCGGGTCCTTTTAGCCTTTTATTATGATTGAATTTTAAAAAAGTTACATACCTGTCATCCCAGAGACTCAGGAAGCTGAGATCTGAGGATCACAGTTGAAAGCCAGCCTGGGCAGGAAAAGTCCGGGAGACTCTTATCTCCAAGGAACTACCAACAAAACCCAAAGTGGAGCTGTGGCTCAAGTGGTAGAGTGGCAACCTTGAATGAAAAAAGCTCAGGCAATTTGATGTTAGTACACTAGACACATAGATGTAAATATGACAATAAAATCCCTATGTGCAATTAATTTATGCTAATCCAGAAGGAACAAAAGAAAGCGACTCAGACACAAGTAACTGTGCCTTGCCTACGGCTATCATCGGAAAAGCATTTACTAGCATTCACTGATAATTATTACACGTGAGGTTGGAAATTAGCAATTTTCTCCTGTCATTCCTTCAGCATTTATGACTTGCATGAAAAACCTTTTGTTTCCATTGTTCACTATGTGGGGCATCCCAAGGGAGTAATGATTTATATAATGAATCATGGTCAATAATGGTCATTATTGATTTTTGCTTATACATTTATGTATATTTGGTGTATATGCTGGTCCTGAGGCTTGAACTCAGGGCCTGGGTACTGTCTTTGAGCTTTTTCACCCAAGGCTGGTGCTCTACCACTTGAACCACAACTCCACTTCTGGTTTCTGGTGGTTCATTGGAGATCAGAATCTCATGGACTTTCCTGCCCGGGCTGGCTTTGAACAGCCAATCCTCAGATCTCAGCCTCCTGAGTAGTTGAGATGACAGGCATGAGACACCAGTGCCTGGCCCAAGGATATTTTAATCATGATCCTTGGTGATCTCAACCTAGTTTTCCCTGTCCCCTTCTCCACCCCCACCCTACCCCCAGCCCCTTTGGCTGGGTATTTTGAAAGTGATGCTGAGCACTCTGGAGATGAAGCTGAATGCAAGCGCAAGTTGAACTGGAAACGGGTTTAGTGAGATGTTATTTATGAAGCTCGAATCAGCTCCTTAGAGACTTAGGTTGTTGGTAGCTTGCCCCAGAGAGAGAAAGACTTTCTGGTACAAGAACAAGTCACAATTGCCCTGTTCATCTCCTTGCTCTTTCTGGATGTGAAGCTGTGGGATAGATAAATGGATTAAAGTAGATTGCTGGCAACTGTGAAAGTGGAAGGAAAAAACCTGTTGAAATTGTTCTGGGAAGGGGAGAAAGAGTGCTAGAAGGGGTGGGACTGCAATATATTGATAATCTGTGTGGAAATGTACAATGAAACACCTGTAATACTAATACAAGCTAACGTATATGCATATACATTATAGACATACAGAAAGAGGCACTCTGTATTGCATGCATGCATGCATGCATGTATGTATGTATGTATGTATGTATGTATGTATGTATGTATGTATGTATGTATGTATGTATCTGGCATTGCCTCTCTCTCAGTCCTCGGTGAGAATTTGTTTTTCTCAATAAGCATTGCTGGGGAATACAGTCAGACCCCTTGTCTCATTAGAACGCACTTTCCTTTGGGGTGGTGAGGAGGTGTGCCAGGACATCATAATTTGTCACATCAAGGAATGGCGTTTCAGATTTGAAAAAGCTGCCTGGCTCCTGATATAGTTTTAATGAAAGGTCTGTGGTTCACAGAGGCCAAGTTGTTTGTAAAAATGTGTAAAAGTAGCCGGGTGTCAGTGGCTCACACCTGTCATCCTAGTTACACAGGAGGCTGAGATCTGGAGGATCATGTCTGGAGTCCTCGCTGAGATCTGGAGGCCGGAGTCTGGAGGCCCAGCAAGGGGCAGCAAAATCGGCTGGACATAGTCCCCTGTGGACAAAGCCGGGTTGCCATTCCGATTTTAAGGAGAAGTCTAGAACCAGCGGGCCGCAGTCCTGCTAGGTCCTGCACAGGAAGCCGGTGCAAAGTGGGCCGGGGCCTGGCTTGGCGACAGAGCACCCACCCGAGACAGACGGTCTGCACGCGAACGAGCGGGTGTGAACTGTGAACCGTGTGAACAGGCGTGACAGGTGTGATTCCAGCTCGAGTGTCGGGGAGGCTGGGGACTGCGGGGTGCCCTGGACCCCCCATCCTGCTTGCACTTATCTCAGTCTGCACCTTCCCAGGGATCAAACTCCGGGCCTTGAATTTTGGGCCTGCAGGCTGCACTTTCCCCTTGAGGCTGGCGCTGCACCGCTTGAACCACAGCTCCACTCCGGGTTTTGTGCTGGTTAGCTGGAACTCTGGAGAACCCCGCAGACTTCCCAGCCTGGGCTCTGATACGGGTTCCAGGGGAGATGGCGGTGGCCCTCGGCTGCGCCTAGGCTCCTAAAAGGCTGGAACCAAGCCTAGCATGCGCCTGGCCACCTGGCCAAGGCCACCGTATGCAAATTACCGCCTGTCAATCATACCTCTCAACCTATCAGAGGCCCCCACGGAGGAGTTTAGCCAATCAGAGGCACCCAGGGGCAGCCCCGCCCACGGCCTGGGCCCCTTCATCGCCTCAGCGGCCAGCAGGAGGCTCCGCCAACTGGGGTTTGGCCTCGGGTATCCCCCAGTTCGACCCAGTGCCTGGCGCTTGATGTGGGCCGCCGCCCCCAGCTAGGGTGCTCGCGATCCCGCAGGGCAGAGGCGGGGGTGCAGGCCCGCTGGTGGGGCACGCGCCTGCGTGTGCTGTGTGTGCAGCCTCGGGGGTGTGAACCCCAAATCCAGCCATGGCCCGGCCTCCTGTGCGGTCCTGGGGTGCTGCCGCGCCGCCCGGTTCCTCCCAGAGTGCTCCAGACGCCAATCAACCAACTGAGGTAAACCTGCCACGGGAGGGAGGCGGCCCGACCCTTGACCCCAACCCCCGCCCGCGCGCACGGAGCCGCGGTGAGCGCCCAGGGTCGGGCCTGCGGGGGGCGGGGCTGGGCTGCGGGGACCTCGCTGTCGATCTCTGCGGGTTTTGGGGGTCGAGGGGATCCCGGGGGGCTTGTTGTGGTTCTCTGCGGGTTTCGGGGGCGGGGCCGGGGCTGGGCCCTGGGGATCCCCCTGGGCCCTGGGGATCCCTCCCTTCTCCCGGGTCCTGCACGGGGCTGGCATGGCAGGTGAAGCCCCTGAGGACGCGTGCGTGCAGAAGGGGCGGGACAGTGCGCAAGGGGGATGGTGGTGGGGGCGTGCGCAGGGGACAGCGGGCAGTGCGCATATGCGTAAGGGCGGGGGGAATGGCAGCGGCAGCGCGCGCGGGGGGGGGGGGGCGGGAGCACGGCGGGGGCCTGCGGGGCTGAGCGTGTGTGAGCCAGCACAGGCCTGCGAGCGGAGCCCCGGTTGTGGCACGGGCACCTGCAGAGCTGTCTGCACAAGCCAGGGTAGGAGGAGGAGGAAGGAGAGGAGGAAGAAGAGGAGGAAGGAGGAAAAGGAGGAAGGAGAGGAGGAAGGAGATAAAGGAGGAATGAGAGGAGGAGGAGGAGGCCCCGCCGCCGCCACCGCCGCAGCCGCCAGCGCAGCCATGATCCGGGTGCCCCCTACCTGTCAGCCCCCACAGCCCGGGGCTTCGGCCGCATCAGCCGAAGCCAGTGTGAGTGACTGCCGGTGCTGGCCCGCGCGTGCCCGTGTGCGCGCCTCCCCCCCCCCCCGCCCCCCGACCCCCTCGGGTCGCCCGTCCCGGCGCTGCCCTGCGCCCCCCCTTACACACACACACGCACTCGGGGTGCGGTTCTCCCCCTCCACTGCTACCCACTTGGGATGTCTCCTGGAGCACGCCCCCCTCCACACTGACCCTCTTTCTCTCTCTCTTCCCCCCCCCTAGGAAGGGGCGGCGGCGCCATGCTCCACCGCCGCCAGGGGGACACAGCTGGCTCCCTGCTGCTCCACCCCAAGCTTCCACTGCTGAGCCTCTGTGAGGAAGAGGAGGGTCAGGAAGAAGAGCCAGGCGCGGAGCCCCACCGACAGTAGGAGCCCCACCCTCGGGCCACTGGAGGGGGGAACCGGGGCCACCCACCGACCGACCCACTGGACTGCCCGCCAGCCCACCGGCCCGCCACCCCGCCACCCATGCTGGGGCCGCCCCACCGTGCCCTCGGACCCCAGGGCCAGATTTCCATGCAAGCTCCCTGGCTCCCTCCCAAGTGGATATGACAGGCAGCACCCCAGGCCTGAGCCACCCACCAATGCTGGCCGCTGCCCTGACCGGCCGGGCTACAGGTTCGGCTCTTACCCATACAGGTGAGCCCCGCGCCGGCCGTGCCCCCCCCCACTCCTCACAGGGCTCAAGGGGCTCCCCGCACCCCTGTCCCCTTCCCGGACCACACACACACACACAAAAGGGGTCTCTACTATTCATTCCCTTCAAGTGATTCTTTATTCATTTATTTTTGGGTCTCTCACCCCAAAAAACGGATCTGAAAAATAATGCTTTTTTTTTTGGGGGGGGAAGACTTCTAACAAAGAAGGCGGCCTCTTTCCCCTCCATCATCAAACAGGTTTTATTGGGGGATCCTGGCAGGGGGCAGGTGGGAGGGTGGGTAGGCGTCTGGGTGAATGATGATTTTCTAGTTAAATGCCATTGTCTTCGCCAAGAGCTCCAGCTATCTATTCTTTTTTCTTTTTTTGGGGGGGGGGTCCGGTCGTGGGGCCTGAACTCTGGGCCTGGGCACTGTCCCTCAGCTTTTTAAGCTCAAGGCTAGCGCTCTACCACTTGATCCACAGCGCCACTTCCGGCTTTTTTCTTTTTGCTTATGTGGTGCTGGGGAATCGAACCCAGGGCCTCATGCATGCAAGGCAAGCGCTCTACGACTGAGCCTCCTCCCCAGCCCATGTGCTCCAGCTATCTAGATTCCAACCCCCCCCACTTCTCCCCTTCTGCCTAATGTCTCCACCCCCACCCCCACCCCCCTATCTCCTGGCTCCATCTTTCCACCCCATCCTAATGATCTGCACCCTTACATTAAAAATCAGGAGAGAGGATTACAGCAAGGGTCACTGCGGCCATCTCGAGGGCAGACTGCTGGTCCCGTGCTGCCTCCCATCCCTGGAGGCCAGGTCGCCCAGGGGTCCAGGCTGGCTGGAGAGGCAGGATTGCCAGGTTCCACCCCCCCTAGGGGGTCGCTGAGGGAGACCTTAAAATCCTGAGCTGGGCAAGGAGGGACTGTGTCTGTAATCTGCTTTTTCATTTGGATTTGTGTGTGTGTGGGGGGGGGAGATTTCTTTATTTCTTTATGTTTTTCAATCATCCTCCACACCATGTGTTCTCTCTCTGAGCTGTAAATTTCTCCTGTGTCTACACATCTATTTATACCCACACATTCCTCCCACCTCCCCCTTCCCTCCCTATTTTTTGGGGGCAAACTGCTGGAGCTCCTCAGTTGCAAATGGCTCTCTCCCTGAGTTCAAAATGCAGGGTGTGTGGGAAGGGAGTCCACACGTGAGAGAGCTTTTGTGCTGAACAAAGGGATGGTACTGACCCCGCACGTACGTGCGTGTGTGGTGTGTGTGTGTGTGTGTGTGTCTTACCAGCCCTGAAAATCGCATGGATACTTCCATTTCCCCCACCTTCCCCTTTCATCCATTTTCACAATATGGCAAAATGTCGGTTAGGCAGCATCTTAATGTGTGTGTGCATGTGTGTGTGGGGGCGGGGGAGGAGAGCTGAAGAAAGACTTAGTTAAATGATTCTTCTATGAGCCACTTGGGCAAGCCAAGGTAACTCTTGAGGGAAAAACAAGATGGGATCACGACCCAGCTAGGGGTGGCAACAGCTGGAGCTTCTGATCTTCCAGGGCCCACCTTCCTGCCTCACTCAACAGACAGCTGCAAACTCAGGGAACAGGTACACACCAGCCTGAGCTTGGGATCAAGGTCTGGAAGGAATCTAGAGCAGAATCATCAATAATGCTTTCCCGATATCTCATCCCTTTCTTTATGTGTGTTACTTATTTTCCCATCTCTGGTCTTAAAAAAGCGAATCAGCAATGCTTTGGAACCATTGAGATGGAGAGTCAACGGAAGGCGCTCGTCCCTCTGCCCTGTAGTAGATGATTATTAAAAAAAAAAAAAAAGAATTGGCCAGAAAGGGCGGATGGATGTCAGCCAGATGCCCAGTCATCTCCTCTTGTTTCAGAGTGTGTGTGAGACTCCAGTCTGTGCCCGAGGTGTCTCAGAGTGAGAGGTTCGAGTCCCACCGCCTCCACACATCCTCGAGGTGCTTGCTCACTTTGGAGGTCCCTCAGCTGGCTTCTCCACCTGCTTGCTCCAGGAAGGAGGTGGGCTGGGAGAACTCTTCATCTTTCTTCAGAATAGCTCAGAGGCAGGGGTGGGGTGGGCCATGATTGCAGGTAGAGTTCGCAGGTGAGTACCTTTGGGTCTCCCAGTGATTGGCGTGGAGTGGGTTGGGGCGATGGCAGGGTCTCAGCCCCCGTCCCTCCCCACTCACCCAGTAGGACAAAGCCAGGTTTCCAGCTGTCATGTGTGGACCCCAGGACCCACCAGCAATGGGGAGGGAGGGGTGACAGAAGGTGGGTGCAGAGGAAGAGAAGAGAAAGGGCATGAGGAGAATGTGGAGGGGCAGGACCCGAGTGGGGGTGAGGGGTTCCGACTGGCCAAGGCCTTTGGGGGAGTGGCCACAGGTGGGCCTTTGTGGGGTGGGGGGGACCCCCAAGACGAGGGGTCGGGGTGAGGGGGGAGCCTTTGTTCTCCTCTCCTCCTGGCTGCATGAATTGCCAGTTGGGTTGGCTTTTTGTCTCCTCCTGCCCCCTCCCCCCTGTCATGCATGACGAGGTTGCTGGTGGGAGCAAAAGTAGTTTTAATAGCAACAGCAATGAGGAGCACGCATGGTATGCAATTAAGACAAGAAATTAATAGGAAACCAAGACTTCCCAGGAAGGGTCAGTGGTGCTGTGAAGCGAGGAGTCCCAGCCCCCCTGGGGGCCGTGTTTCTGGGTTGCCGGGCTGGGGTCCCTGCATGGAGATGGTGGCCCATGGGCTCCGGCCTGCCTCCTCTTCTCACTCATTGGCCTTGGCTCTAGGAAGCCTGTCTTGTCTGAAAGTCTGCCTCTGCTACTGGGTGATTTTTTTCTTAGGGGTGATGCAGCAGGCAGAGGAGTAAGTGAGGATAAATGGCAGGATAGGGAAGGGAGGAGAAAAATCCCTCTCGAAAAATCACCCCCTCTGCACACCAGTTGCTTTTTTTGGCTGTTGTGGGGCTTGAGCTCTGTGCCTGGGTGCTGTCACTGCGGGCTTGAGCTCAAGGTGAGTGCTCTACCACTTGAACCACAGCACCACTACCTCCAACCTTTTCCCAGTAATTTACTGGAGACAAGAGACTCACAGACTTTCCCACCCGGGCTGGCTTTGAACCTCTATCCTCAGATCTCAGTAGCTTGGATGACAGGTGTGAGCTGCTGGTGCCTGGCTTCTTTCTCCTCCTTCTTTTATTTAGTCTGGTTGAGAAGAGCGGCTCCTACTGGAGGCGGAGGGAACTGTAGGACCTTGCATCTAGAAAGATGGCAGCAGATTCTTCCCTGTCCTCTTGGCTTTTGGCCTCATGGCCCCCATGGGTAGGGCCTGGTGCAGGGGAGGCCAGGTAGGGAACAGCACCGGGGCTGAAATCAGCAGATGGAGGAAGTGATCTTCAGCAGGGAGAAGCAGGCTGAGTGGATCTGGCTCTCAGCATGTTTTTTACATCATAAGACATCTTTCCAGATCCTTCTCATCTCTGCTGGATTTGAGGATGGGGCGGGAGAGGACAGGGAAGATGATGATGGCATTTTATGTTTCGCTGTTCAAGAATCAACTGACAATGACATCTGTGCTCCCCTCTGTGGGCTGACGTCCCTTCAGTTGTCTGAGGCAGGGTGTGAGGAAGGGGCAGGGAGAACTGGCCGTTTGACTGTGTGTGGTTGGGCGTGGTGGTTCCAAGCTAGTGTGCTTCTCTTTCCTTTTTCCGTTTTGAACTTGAACTTGGTCCCTGACCCTATTGGCTGGCACTCTATCAACGGAGACACGCCTCTGTGGCTATGTGTGGTTCACGCCTCTGTGGCTATGTGTGGTTGGGCATGGTGGTTCCAAGCTAGTGTGCTTTTCTTTCCTTTTTCCGTTTTGAACTTGGTCCCTGACCCTATTGGCTGGCAATCTATCAACGGAGACACGCCTCTGTGGCTGTGTGTGGTTGGGTTTGGTGGTTCCAAGCTAGTGTGCTTCTCTTTCCTTTTTCCATTTTGAATTTGAACTTGGTCCCTGACCCTATTGGCTGGCACTCTATCAACGGAGACATGCCTCCTTCCCCCCCCTGCAGTTCCTCTTTTGAACTACAAAGATAAAGGTTGACCCAAGGGGGTGGGGTGTGGATGGTCTTGGCCAGGCAAGGCTCTTCTGTTTTGTTTTGTTTTTCAGCCCCATCCTCCAAGCTTCCCTGACAATTCTAGAAAGCTCTTCCTCACAGTTGACTCCCATTTTCCCTTCTCTGCCATTGGGTGTGCACAGCCCCATCCTCGTGGAGTCCCTCCACCCCCCTCCCCTACCCTCTCTGTAAATAGAGATCAAAAGGGGAGTTATGGGTCTAATGAGTTGTTCACATTTTATTAGAGTGGATCTCCTCTTTCAACCACAAGGGATTCTCCAGAGACAGGAGATTAGTGGTGGGATTGATGTCCTCTTCCAGGATGCCGGGGCTGGGCCAGCAGCAGGCAGTCCAGAGAGGGGTGGGCTTCAGGGCCTGCCCAGGCCCTGGCGGTGGCACAAAACCCATTGGGTGCCTCAGCCCCTGGGGGCAGGAATGGGAGAGTGGTGGTATGAGCTGGAAGGGCGTGCTCGTGGTTGGATGTCCATGCTCCTCCCAGGTTAGTGGCCTTGTGGCCTTTCTCTGGGCCTTCTCGAAGCTACCGGCACCTGCTCAGGATTTTGGGTGTACTTGGTGCCCCGAAATTCTCTTCACGCACCCTGCTGGAGAACGGGAAGTATGTGAACTTCTCCAGGGCGCGGAGAGAGATTTCAATTCAGCACTTGTATTTAACATTGTTGAGTGACTAGTAGCACCTAATGAAATACACACGTGTGGACTAAGTGAAGGAATGAATGAGTTAATGAAGCTGGGGGCAGGGGTTGTCTGGTCTGGTGGATTAGAGGAAACCGGAAACGTCCAGCTCTGACCTGCTAGAAAGATGTCCACTGCCGGCTTCTCATTTAAGAGATGGGGGAAAGTGAGGCCCAGGGTCTCCAGGTTGATTTGCCTCAGGGCTGGCGGCTCCTCAGTACCCATGTCCAGTGGGTCTTCTTTTAATGGGTGATTTGCTTTCTTATTCTTTCTTTGGGTCCCCCCCTTTGTAATTGATCTTATCTGATATCTTGGCATCTCTTCTCTTTCACATTGTCTTCTTTTAGTTAATTAGATTTTTTTTTTTTGGTGCCAGTTGTGGGGCTTGAGCGCTGCCCCTGAGTTTTTTTTAATTTTTAATTAATTAATTAATTTTGATTTTGCTCAATGCTGGCGGCTCTGCCTCTTGAGTCACACCTCCACCTCTTGCTTTTTGGTCTCACAGACCTTCCTGGCCTAGGCTGGCTTTGAATATTGACCCTCAGATCTCAGCCTCCTGAGTGGCTGGTATTGCAGGTGTGAGCCACTGGTGCCCAACTTCTGTCTTTTCTAAGTGTGTGTGTGTGTGTGTGTGTGTGTGTGTGTGTGATTTCTCTATTCAACTATTCAATAAATACCTGCTACAGACAGATTTGCCAAACATGGGGTGACCACTGGGGCTGGACTCTGTTCTCTGCCTTCTAGCACTGTGGGAACAGAGTGCTTGGAGACCATCTCAGGGCCGGGTGAGATATCTCAGGAAGAGTGTGTGGGGAGAGAGGGATAGTCCATATTACAATTAATTTTTTTTTTTTTTTGCTGGTTGGGGCCTGAATTCTGGGCCTGGGCACTGTCCCTCAGTTCTTCAGCTCAAGGTTAGCACTCTACCACTTGAGCCACAGCGCCACTTCCAGCTTTTTTGCTTATGTGGTGCTGAGGAATTGAACCTAGGGCCTCAGGCATGCAAGGCAAGAACTCTACCACTGAGCCTCCTTCCCAGCCCACAATTGATTTTTTATTGTGATGATAAAGATGACGTGCAGAAGGGTGACAGTTACATCAGTTGGGTTGTGAGCTCGTTTTTCTGTGGACCATGTCTTCTCTTCCCTCGCTCTCTCCCCCAGTTTCTTCCTCCCGTCCCCATCCAGGAGTGGTAGAGTTCATTCTCCACGTGGTGTCCACTGAGGACCACGGCTGCCTTTGTTCACCCTCTGTCGCCTCATTTCTGTGCCTCCCCTTCCTTTGTTGTTGTTGGTTGTTTTCTGATGCAGATCCTGGGGCTTGAACTCAGGACCTGGATACTGTCTTTTGCTCAAGGCTAGTGCTTTATCATTTGAGCCACAGCCTCACTTCTGGCTTTTTGCTGGTGCCTTGGAGATAAGAGTCTCACAGAGTTTTTCTATCTAGGCTGGCTTTGACCCACGATCCTCCTGTCTCAGCCTTCTGAGCTCCTCAGGTGACAGGCCAGAGCCACATGTTCCCCACCCATATTTCAGTTTCCCCCTGAAGGATGAATTGCAGGAAAGGAGGAGAGAGTGGTTTCAGGAGGAGGAGGAAGGACACAGGGAGAAGGAGCTGGTGGAGGGCCCAGCCCTCCGTGTTCTGCACCCCCACTCAGGGAGACACATAACGAGGGGCACGTGCATGCATTCTCTGGCCAGCGGGAAGGGGGCCGGCTCCCTGATCTAGCCGCACCAGAGCTGTCCAGCTGAGGGGCTAGTGAAGGACACACGAAGCAAGCTTCCTCCCTGGCCACTGGCTTTCTTGCTGGCCAGGAGGAAGAAAGGGAAGCTGCTGGTTGACTCTCGGCCAAGACAGAGTTGGATGGGGGCCCAGGCCTGGCTGTTCACAGCGAGGGGCTGGCCTGGGCCCCTGTGTTTCTGGAGTGGTGAAGGCCGTGCCGTGCACACACTGGCCACTTTCACTGGGGGTGCAGAGCAGGCCGGGTGAGGGGTGTGGGGGGGATTGGACAGAAGGGGGGTGCCCAGGACAACCTCTGGGCGTGTCCCAATCCTGTAGCACTTCCTTCCTCAATGTGGACAGAGGAAGGGGCGGGGGCAGACCCCACGCACGGAAGCACCCAGCCCCTGGGGTTGTGGTTTGGACAGATGCCGCCCCCAAATTGATTTTTCACCTTCGAATCTCCACGCTGTGGTTTGCATTCGGAAAGACAATTCACAAACACGAAGCGAGGCTCAGCTGAAGATGTGCTCACTTGCTCTCCCCCCCCTCTCTAGCTCTCTCTTTCTCTCACTCACTCAATGGGTGGGTGCTTTCCTCCACTAGCTGGGCACCCAGCCCTTTTCACTTTAGCTGCTTTTATTCAGGTAGGGGACCTCAGATGGTGATCTTCCCATGCATACCTTTGGCATAGCTGGGATTACAGGTGCAAGCTCTCATACCTGGCCTTTAGCCTGAAGGCCAGATGTGGTACTCTGGGGCTGGAACTGTTGGGGATGAATTTTTAGGGGTCTCTGAAGGGCAGCGCCTGGAGGTAGAGGCACAAGACTATGCCTTTGAGGCCAGAGCAAGAGGGGAACTGAGGAGAGGCCAAGGTGGATCTATAGATGTCAGGCCTGGCTGGGGGTGGGAGGTGGACATGGTGGTCAGAATCCTTCACTGGACTTCCGGGTGTTGTAGGGGGGTGGGAGAGAGTTGTAGGTGAGAGCTTCCTTGGCCTTGAACTAGAGCCACAGCTCTACTTCCCACCTCTCTGCCGGCTCATTGGAGATAAAAGCACTTCCCTCCTCCCGTCTTCTGGGGCCCCATCAGGTCATGCGGATGTCAAAATAGAGGTTGGTGGAAGAGTAAAGAGGGGAAGGAGGAAGAGTGAGGAGGAAGAATAAGGAGCAGGAGAGGAAGAGGAGGAGAAAAAGAAAAAGAGAAGGAGGAATGAGGAGGAGGAAGAGCAAGGAGGAGGAGGAGGAAGCCTTAAGAGACACCTTTGCTCACCTGACTGTGGCTATAATCACTGATGGTTAGCCTGGCTGGCTTCGTCGTTTTTGCACAACCACCTTTTTTGGCTTCCTCCTTTCTGTGTTTTAAAATAAATGGGAACCCAGATGTACAGAGGTAGGAAAAAGAAAAAAAAGCCAATCAAGATCAAGATTTATGGATCTGTGTTCCTGAACAAAGCCCAGTGCATTCATTTATTTACCTATTTCTTTTCTGCTATTTTTCTTCTGGATGCCTGTTGGTGGAGGTGGGTTGGGGAGGAGTGGTAGTGAGTGTAATCTGGGTTTTCGGGTGTGTGTGGTAGGTTCTACAATATTCAGGGAAATCAAGTCACGCCTCATGGATCTGTGTTTTCAGACCTTGGCTGGTGGGCTCCACCTAGGCAGGGGCAGTGATCACAGACAGACTGAGTGACCATGGCTGGGAGTTCCTACCAGGCAGGCCAGGTGTGCCTCTGGAGTGTCAGAATGGGAGCCTTGCTTGTGTGTGTGTGTTTCTCCTTGTTAGAAACTCCAGGAATTGTTGATGAAACTCAAGGGTCATTATTTGTTTGATTTGCACCCACCTCTGCTGGAAATGACTTGAGAACAATTCCACTTTGGCCTACCTAGGGTTCTGGGCCGCAGGTGCCCTATCATAGGGAGGGGCACGTAGAATCTACTGGAGTGAGACGGAGACTAGACTTGAAGGGAGGGAAGGCCTTGCCGGTCTAGCTGTAGTCATGTAGGAGGAGGGCTGAACCAATTGCACCTGTGTTGGTCATTCGGTCTTCATCTAGCTTCATCCTTCTGTGTGGATGCTGTTTCCCCAAATTCCTCCAACTCCATTTCAAAGCTCTTCTCTCCTCTAGTTGCATCCCAAAGGGGGTGTCCGCTGCAATTCTTGATTGTTCTCCTCAGCTAGAAATAAGCTCTGAGCATGTCTGTCCTCGAACTCCTGTCCTCATCTCTGTTCCTAGCATTTTTCCTAAGTGGTTTTGGGGTCAGGTCTTATGAGGGTTTTTCACCCCTTCGTCATCCCAGGTCCTCTCTCTGTCCTTCCGTTTTCTGGAACAAACACGATCTTACTTCCTTAATCTTCCCGACCTCTTATTTATTTAGTTGGTCATGGGACTTGAACTCAGGGCCTGGGCGCTGTCCCTGAGCCTCCTTGTGCTCAAGGCTAGCACTCTACCACTTGAGCCACAGCGCCACTTCTGGTTTTCGAGTGGTTCATTGGAGATAAGAGTCTCACAGGGACTTTCTTGCTCATGCTGGCTTCGAACGATGATCCTCAGACCTCAGCCTTCTGAGTAGCTAGGATCACAGGCATGAGCCATTGGCGCCCAGCTGTTTTCTTTTAAAATTTATTCTGTGCCTATTTACAAAGGTGCTTTGGTTTCAAGAAGAAAAACCCAAGAAGGTTACTTCTGAAATACACACGATCCTTTCAAGAACCTTCTCCTGGAGTCTGTTTTGCCGGTGAATCCACATTTATTTACAGAAAGCAAGATGAGAGCACTTAAGGGAAAACACAAGTAGGTTTCTAGACATAGGGAACTTGAGATCATTAATGTTTTTGAAAAAATAAAAAAATAAAGGGTGGGGTGAAAGCTCTACAGGCCTTTGGTGTGAATCTGACTAGGATAGTCTCCCATTGGTACTTGTGACTGGTCTCTGCTGGTGGTGACTTCCGGCAGCTACGGTGCTGATGGGATAGATGTCCTTGGAGGCTCGTGGCTGGCCCTTGGCATTCTGTGTCAGGTTCATACGTGGAGGCCTCAGGAGACTGGCCTTGTGTGATTCTCGCTGCCCTTCAGAGGCACAGAGACAGGGGCTGCAGAACTTGGGGTGGCACTGATACCAGCCAGGTTTCCGAGTAGGTCTCCTGAGAGTTGAGCTCCTGGTGTGTGGCCTGCTGGGGGTGTAAGGCACGGTTTACATTGTAAGTGAAGGAACTCCTTATCCGCACTGGCTTTGGGACGTCCCCCAAAGTGCCCTTCTAGAGCCTTGTCTCTTCGCACATCACACAAGGCTGATTTGGTTCGAATGAATGACTAGAATTCCTGCAAAATAGCCCATTTCCAGGTTTTGATGTACTTTGTGGAGGACAAGAGGGCGGGAAATTGCCCCGCACGTGGTGATCCTGTTTCCCACAAGGCTGAGTTCTGGCCGCTGTCCTCTCCACCTTCCCCTTTCCTGCTGTACATATGTCCCCAGCGCCCCCCTGTGCATCTGGGAGACCGTCTACTCTCCTGCGCCTGTCTCTGCCTGCATTCTGTCTGTGTATTCGGACTCTATGTGGAGATTGACTGTGATTCTCCCTACTCAAGAATGGCCGGCGGGAGTGCTGTTTCAGTGATGGGTTTTTTAATCATTGTTGTTTTTAAAGGAGCTTTCCAGAAAGGATGTGAAGCCAGGTGTTGTCACTTTCTCCTATCATTCTAGCTACACCTGAGGCAGAGATTGGGAGGATGGAGTTTCTAGATCAGCTAGGGTAAAAAATTCAGGAGAATCCAGGTGCCTATTGCTCATGCCTGGAACCCCAGTTTCTCTGAAATTTGAGGATTGAGGTTCAAAACCAGCAGAGGCATAAAAATCCTCGAGACTCTTATTTCCAATGAACCACTAGAAAATCAGAAATGGAGCTGGGCTCAAGTGGTACAGCACTAGGTCTCTAGCAAAAGAGCTAAGGGACAGGTTTATGATCATTGTCTGAAAATCCATGGGATGGAATGGCTTCCTTGCTCACCCATGATCATAATAGGCTGAGGTCTCCCAAGTGTGTAGGTGGCAGTACAGAATTGTGTGGTGAGTTCAAGGCTGGTGCTGTACCACTTGAGCCACAGCACCACTTCTGGTTTTCTAGTGGTTCATTGGAGATCAGAGTTGCACAGACTTTCCTTCCCAGGCTGGCTTTGAGCCATGATCCTCAGATCTCAGCCTCCTGAGTCACTGGGATGACAGGTGTGAGCCACTAGTACCTGATGTATTATACCTGGTGTATATAATACACCTGCTGTATTATGAATGTATTTTGTTTTGAGATTTCTCCGATGCAGCCAGCAGCTTTGGCGGCATCTTGGATACATTTCATGTCTTGTCTCTCCCGATGTCTCTTAGAAGCATGTGGGTTCTTTGGCCAGTGGATGAGCTCAATACTTCTTGAGAACCTGTGGGACCCCTGGGTGTCTGTTTATTTAGAGGATGTGGCCCCTCCGTCCGCAGCCTCCCCTGCCAGCCGGGTTGGGGGGTCAGTGGCTGGCATCCAAAGAGAGCAGGATCTACGGGGTCATGCGTGTGGGGCAGTGCTATTTGGGTGTGGTGGGGGACTGGGACTGCCCTGCAAATGCAGAGCACAATCAGCCTGGGCGCCGTGTAGCAACCCCTCCCCCCCAGCCTGCCCCCCATCCAGACTGAACAAGACTCTGTTCTTTTGCTGGGAACATTTTTGAATTTCAACCTAGAGGAAGGGGCAGATGGGTCCCTGATAGTATGTCATCATCCCCTCCCCTCCGCTCCCCTCCCCTTCCTTTTCCTCTCCCCTCTTCCCCTTCCCTTCCTTTCCCTCCTTTTCCCTCCCCTTCTGTTCCCCTTCCCTCTCCCCTTCCCCCTCTCCCTCTCTCCTCTCTTCCCTCCCCTTCTTCTTTTCCTTCCTTGGAGACAGTGTGCCTGTATTTGCCCCAGAATATCATTCTTTATTCCTTTGCATTCAACACAGTTTGACATTTTGCATGATTGTCTGGGTACTAGTATTAGATGTCATCTTATCCTTCTCTAATAATAATTTTAACAACCAAAAGTCAATTGGTGTGTGTGTGTGTGTGTGTGTGTGTGTGTGTGTGTGTGTGTGTGTGTGTGTGTGTGAGTGTGAGTGTGTGTGTGTGTGTGTGTGATAGTACTGGGGCTTGAACTCAGGACCTCCTTTGCTCATGCTCAGATTTTTCTCTCCTGGCTGACACTCTACTACTTGAGCTATGCTTCCTGTCTCTAAAAAGTCAGTTTATTAAAGTGATACTTTAATAAATTAGTAATTAATTAAGTGGAGTAAAGGTACTCTACCATTTGAGCCATGTATCAAGTTCATTGTCGCATTTTTAAATTTATTGTGCTTGTCCTGGGCTTTGAACTCAGGGTCTGGGCGCTTTCCCTGCGCTATTTTTGCTGAAGGCTGGTGCTCTACCACTTGAGCCACAATTCTACTTCTGGCCTTTGGTGGTTCACTGGAGATCAGAGTCTCATGGACTTTCCTGCCCAGGCTGGTTTCAAACCTCGATCCTCAGCTCTCAGCCTCCTGAGTAGCTGGAATGACAGGTGTGAGCTGCCAGGTGCCTCCATTTTAATGGGGGGGGGTAATCTATTCTGAGATCTTGGCAGAACATGTAAGTCAGGGAGTCGCAGATGCTCATCTGGAACGTTCTCCATGTCCTCAGACTTCCTCCAAGGAAGTTTGTCTGCTGGTTCTCCATGGAGGTGACCTTTGGGCTGGCTCTTGGTTGGAGCTCTCTCCCTAGTGTCTGACTGGTTCAGCCACCCTCCCGTGAGGCTCCCCACTCCTGAGTATCGCCTCTGTGGCTACACGTGTTACTCTGGTATCTTTGCAATCGCTGGCCTAGTGCTCTTCAGGGAGGTCAGCCATGAGTCATATGCAGACGAGGCCCCAGGACCCCTCTGACTAGTGTCAGCGTGTCCATCGGGAGCTGAAGTAGAGTCGGCTTTCTCGTGCCTAAATAAATGCCGTACTTCCTGGGGGTAAAACTCATGTTATCTTGTGTCAAGTCCTGAACAGAGGATTTGGCCTGGGCTGAAGTGTGTGTGTGTGTGTGTGTGTGTGTGTGTGTGTGTGTGTGTGTGTGTGTGTGTGTCTGTGTCTGTGTCTGTGTGTGTGTCTGTGTGTCTGTGTGTGTGTCTCGGTGTGTGTGTGTCTGTGTGTGTGCTGGTCCTGGGGCTTGAACTCAGAGCCTAGGTGCTTTTCTGAGCTTTTTTACTAAAGACTAGTGCTCTACCACTTGAACCACTGCTCCACTTCTGACTTTTTGCTGGTTCATTGGAACACTAAAGACTCCCATCAGACTTTCCTGCCCAGGCTGGCTTTGAACCACGGTCCTCAGATCTCAATCTTCTGAATGGCTAGAATTGATAGGTATGAGCCACTGGAGCCTGCCTCAGAACCCCACCTTTTATTTCAGTGTTCTCTCTGCTTCTCTGCCAAGGTGTACATTCTCCACAGGCATGGTCTAATGCTGTGTCCTTGTTCATAGGGATTTTGTTTAACATCACTTATGTGTTTATGTGTTGCAAGCTAGCTGGTATTCAAAGGACATTTAATGCCCACCTTTGCCTGCTTAGTGTTGGGAGAGCAGCAGGAGAAGGGGATGGAGCAGAGGTCCCAGCTGGGACTTTGGATGAGACCAAAATGTGGGTTGTGTTGGACTTTATCCCATGAGAAGATAGAAGCTGGGGTGGGGTCCTCAAATTGGGTAAAAATCTCTGACTGGGGGAAGACTCTCTTGATTTTTCAATTTGTTTTCCAATTTTTATTTTTATGTAGGTCATGGGGCTTGAACTCAGGGCCTGGGTGCTGCCCTTGAGCTCTGATTTGCTCAAGAGTAATGCTCTACCATTTGAGCCACAGCTCTACTTCTAGCTTTTTGTGGTTCATTGGGGATAAGAGTCTCACGGACTTCCCTGCCTGGGCTGGTTTCGAGCCACAATCCTCAGATCTCAGCCTCCTGAGTAGGTAGGAAGACAGGCGTGAGCTACCAGTGTGGAAAAGGAGAGGATGGGAGAGACCGTTGGGAAGACAAGCTAGAGCAGGGCCATGGGGATGGTGCCATCTGCCCAGGCCATGGGCAGCTTTGCCCTGGCTGCGGTGGGGGAAATGTCTGCCTGTGTCTGCTCTCTCAGGTCCCCAGTCCTCAGGGAGGTGAAGGCCTGCTTGTCTAGTGGAGCCTGGCTCACAGGTTTTCTGCTGGCTGGGCCAAGCTGTCAGCTCCCTCCTATTGGGAGATAAAGAGGAGAGGAAAGTCGTGCGGCCCACATTGGCATCACCCCGGGGCGAGGTTCGCATAGGGCACCACAGCCTCTCCTTGCTCAGGGAATGGCAAAGAGCCGTCTGCAGCCACTGCCGCCGCCTCCAGTGTAGAGAGCAGAGGACATGCAGGGACCCCCAGCTCTGCAAGGAGTGTGAAGGTGTGGGTGATCGGAAGGTTCTAGTTTCCAGATCTTTCCTTCCCGCCTGCCTGTCTTCCATTGCCAGAGACAGTGCCAGCCCTCCCCTCTCCCCTTTGTGGCTTTTTCTTACATGTCAAAAGAAGAGGGTGTCTCTCATTTACCTAGAATTTCACTACCTAGCTAGTCCCAAGGTGTTAATGCTCCTAAGGTCATAGAAAATGATAATAAGAAATACTGGTGTTAGAGGAAGCATGGTGTATGTGTGTGTATGTGTGTGTGTGTGTGTGCGTGCACGCATGCGTGTGTACACACATATGCACCAGTCTTGGGGCTTGAACTCAGGGCCTTGGCACTGTCCCTGAGCTTTTGTGGTGGTACTCTACCCCTTTGGGTCACAGGCCCCTTGACTGGACCCAAAAAACAAACAAACAAAAACCAAAGATTATCTGTGTATATTCTGGTTGTAAACAAGTGTCACATAATCCAATATTGGGCAAAATTAGATTTCTTTTTTTGGGGGGAGGGTTCCAATTGTGAGGCCTGAACTCTGGGCCTGGGTGCTGTCCCTCAGCTCTTCAGCTCAAGGCTAGCACTCTACCACTTGAGCCACAGTGCCACTTCTGGCTTTTTTTCTTTTTTGCTTATGTGGTGCTGAGGAATCGAACCCAGGGCCTCAGGCATGCAAGGCAAGCACTCTACCACCGAGCCACCTTCCCAGCCCCGTCCTTTGGAATTTTTTTAAATGGTTAAACATTTTTCATAGCTCGAATTCTATCTGTTGGAGATACCTCTTTGGAAAAATGTGGCTTCTTGGCAAAGATAAGTGCAGTAAACTCTAACTTTGTTCTTTCTATACTCCTGTCCTCTACCCTTTGGTCAAGCACCAGCTGCCGTTTGCCAGTCTAATCAATGCCATCATGGCCTTTTACCCAGAAAATATTTCAGCAGTAGTTGTACAGGCTCGGAAGCATTCTTATGAATATGTATGAATAAGTGTGAATAAGATATGCATAATGTAAATAAGTAGGTCACACATGAGGACCCCCTGCTTTGACTCCAGTTCTTTCATTTCTGTGTGGTCTTTTGCCTCTTGCTACCTCTTCTATCGTGGCTGGTAGGGCTATGATGACTGAACTTCTCTGCCAGGTGTTTCACAGTGACAGTCCTTTTCTGAGCTGTGGTACACATCCAGTCAGCTCTGTAAACTACTAAATCCTAGTGTCAACTTTGTCTGCATCATTAGTACTCTAAGAAAAAAGCAAATTGCTTTTGTAAAGTGAATATATATTCTTCATTGCTTAATTTTTATCTAGGTAAATGTAAGGACTTAAAATTCTTTGACGGGCTGGGAAGGTGGCTCAGTGGCAGAGCACTTGCCTTGCAAGCATGAGGCCCTGGGTTCGATTCCTCAGCACCACATAAGCAAAAAGAAAAAAGCCCGAAGTGGTGCTGTGGCTCAAGTGGTAGAGTGCTAGCCTTGAGCTGAAGAGCTAAGGGACAGCGCCCAGGCCTAGAGTTCAGGCCCCACTACTGAACCCAAAATAAATAAATAAATAAACAAACAAATAAATAATATTCTTTGAAAGCTTATCACTGAAAAGTAGCAACTGCTTTTATTTTGGTGAACAGTTTTCCACGTTGCTTGATATGTTCAAATAGAGATCTATGTGTGT